>NW_016107411.1:2227551-2233926 GCF_001604975.1 Cebus imitator | reverse complement strand
GGGCATAGGATATGGTGGGCAAAAAGGGGTCAGAGAAGACTCCTCAGGAAAACCAACATTTAGGTAGAGAATGAATAGAAAGAAAGTGTGGAAGAGAAAGATTATTCCAGGCAGAGAACACCATGAGCAAGGCCAAATAACTACCAGGAACTAAAAGAATGCCAGTGGACAGAATGTAGTGAATATGGAAGAGTGGTGGAAAAAAAGGGGTCATATCCTGCAACACAGAAAGCAGCCATGGCAGGGTTTAAGGTCCTGGACTGCAGTGTGGATGCTTTAGTGCAGCTTTATATGTATTACCTCGTATGGTCCTCACAAACACCACTACTTTCCAAATGAAGGCTCTAGCCCAGCCTGTGCTCACCCCTGAGAAAAGTGAGTAGATTTGAGACACATTTAGAAGGTAGAATAAATTGAATTTGTTTTTATTTTATTTTATTACATTTTGTATGTGTGACAGAGTCTCGCTGCTGTGAGTTGCCCAAGCTGGAGTACAGGGGTGGGATCTTGGCTCACTGCACCCTCCACCTCTCGGGTTCCAGTGATTCTCCTGCCTCAGCCTCTGAAGTAGCTGGGACTATAGGTGCCTGCCACCATGCAGGCTAATTTTTGTATTTTTAGTAGAGATGGGGTTTCACTCTGTTGGCCAGGCTGGTCTTGAACTCCTGACCTCATGATCCGCCTGCCTCAGCCTCTCAAAGTGCTGGGATTACAGGTGTGAGCCACCATGCCCGGCCCCGTTTTTATTTTATATTTATGTTAGCATATCAAGGGAGAGTCCTTTTATGCAATTCAGTGAATGGTGATGGTGGTGGACTGATAGGTAGCTGGAGTGATCAAGATCATCAGAGAGGAGGGGTCTAAACGATTTTGGAAAGTGAATGGTGAGGGACAGGGAGGTGGTGTGAGGGTCATGCTGGAAAGAACAGCCCGAGCAGTGGTATAAAGGTGGGAAACTGTAAGGTATAAATGTGTAGAAAGCTCTATGCATTACCCTTGAGCCCAGTGCCCTTTGGGATTCTTTTTGGAGAAAAGCCTGTGCAAGAAGTACAAAAAGAACATCCTTGGCCAGGTGTGGTGACTCACACCTATAATCCAGCATTTTGGGAAGCTAAGGCAGGTGGATTGCTTGAGTCCAGGAGTTTGAAACCAGTCTGCGGAACATGGTGAAATCCTGGAACCCATTCTCTACTAAAAATACAAAAAGTTAGCTGGGTGTGGTGGTGCATGCCTGTAGTCCTAGCTACTGAGGAGGGAGGATCACTTGAGCCTGGGAGTTTGAGACTGCAGTGAGCCGAGATCTCACCACTGTACTCCAGCCTGGGCGACACAGCGGGACCCTGTCTCAAAAACAACCCTCCGAAACAACAACAAAATCCTCAACAAGCAGCCTAGATTCTCCCCACAATCAGAAATTAGGGAATAAGAAAAATAGGGTAAGACGAGTATAAGAGGGTTGGGGGTTAAAGATGAGATTAATTTCCTTGCTTGGTTAATACATACAGATAACTTAAAATAGTACCTGGCACACAATAAGCATTCAATAAAAAGTAAGAATTATCTTCTCACAACTTAGCTCTAGCTGGATCTGCAGTGATGTTTCAATAGGCTATTCCCTTCTAGTCCTGTACACCTCAAGGAAATCCAGATGAGAGAATGCCCTGTTTGGTGTAATCAGACCTACAAGGTGTGACCTCTGGTCACAAAATTCAGAGGAAACTCTAGGTTTGACTAATATTGCAAAACAGCCACTCACATTCCCAGACAAAATGTAATCCTTCAAACAAATCCTTCTCTATGCCCTCAAAAAAATGAGACATGTGGCAAAGCTCTCCTACCAAGCCTGAAGTTATAAAATTCTGAAAATGCCTTGCAGTCTAGCAGCCAATACAGTCGTGCATAATTAAGCTTCCCAAGATCACTCCCATCCTCCCAAATCCAGGGGTAAGACCTTTTGGCAGCTTCCCCTTTGGAGACAGAAAGGAAAAGTGCACAAAAGACACGTGCGAGAACTAGGGTTACCTTTACATGTTGGGAAGGGGGTTTAAAAAGTCGCCATCAGGCCAGGCGCGGTGGCTCGCGCCTGTAATCACAGCACTTTGGGAGGCTGAGGCGGGCGGATCACCTGAAGTCAGGAGTTCAAAAACAGCCTAGCCAACATGGTGAGACCCCCGTCTAAAAATACAAAATTTACCCAGGTTTGGTGGCACATTCCTGTGGTCCCAGCTATTCGGGAGGCTGAGGCAGGAGAATTGCTTGAACCCGGGAGGCAGAGGTTGCAGTGAGCTGAGGTCACGCCACTGCACTCCAGCCTGGGCAACAGAGCAAGACTCCGTCTCAAAAATAAAATAAAATAAAAAAGCCATCGTCACGAACAGGATTCGAACCTGTGCGGGGAAACCCCATTGGATTTCGAGTCCAACGCCTTAACCACTCGGCCACCGTGACTTCCAAAACCACGCTTTGCCGCGCGCTTACAGAAGGGGTCCGCACTGCAACCCGCGAAGGCATACGAGAACGGGAAGCAGAGGTCCGGCCGCGAAACACACACCGTAGAACTCCCCACCCCTAGCTCCTTACCTCCCATCTACGCCACTCAAAGAAAAAGAGTCGGATGAACGGGGTGACCCAGGGAGGGAGGGTCTCCCGCCTAGCGAAGAGCGAGGTCTCAAGGAGCTCACACCTACGTAGGAGGCGATGGCGAGGCCTGCGGAGGATGCAGCCGAGGGAAGGGACTGGGGCCCCAGGGTGGCGGCTAGGGAACTTTTGGGTTAACAAGTGAGGGGGGTGCTGGGTGGGACCAGGCGCGAGAGGTGAGGGAGACTCAGAAGAGTTTAAATAGGGAGCTCCTGGGAATGGATGGAAGGAAGGAACTTCTTGGGGAAAGGGGTTTGGGGTTTTGGAGGACGAGGGGCTCCGTGGGGTTAGGAATGCGCAAGGTGAGAGCCACTCGGGGCTACGGGTTGGGGCTCCTCTGGGGACGGACAGCCGCCCGGGGTGGGATGGCGAGGTGACACTGCCGAGCTGAGGCAAAAAGAGGGACAGGGCTTCGCGTCTGCAAAGAACTATCTCTGGAGAATGGCGCCCCCTCCAGGAAGCGTCCTCCTCCCCGGAGGCTCCCGCCGCCGCTGCCGGGGAGGCCGCCAGGGTCGGCCCGCGCCGGGAGCTCAGCCGCCGCGCCCGGCCTGCCGGCAGGGGGCGCAGCGCGGACCGGGGCCGGCCCAGGCGGCGGGAGGCGGCGGCCGCGGCGGCGGGAGGCGGCGGGAGGCGGGCGGAGGAGGAGGCAGAGGAGGCGGGAGCTGAGCTGAGTGGGGCGGGCGGCGGCGGGGCCCGAGCCCGAGAAGATGGCGGTGCGGAAGAAGGACGGCGGCCCCAACGTGAAGTATTATGAGGCCGCGGACACCGTGACCCAGTTCGACAACGTGCGGCTGTGGCTCGGCAAGAACTACAAGAAGGTACGCGGGCCGGGCCGGGCCGCGCGGCGACCGGGGGCGGGACAAAGGGACAGCGGCCCTGCAGCCCCAGGATCCTGCCCACCCTCCAGCCGCCCCGGCCCCTCCCCCGCGGCCTCGGGAGCAGCCCCCCGCGCGCCCTCCCGCGCGCCCGCGCCCCTCCCCCAGCCTCCCTCTCCCCGCACCCCCAGCCTCCGAGCCCAGCCCCCGCCCTCTCTGCTGCGCCCTCTGCCCCTTGTTTTTCTCCACTGCCCGGCGGGCCCCGATGCCATTAGCCCACCTTCCCCCTCAGCCATCGCCCTCCTGGATTTTCTGGGAGAGGCGGCCGGCCGGGAGTGGACCGGGTGCCCAGTGAGCTCCCCCGCAAACCCAAGCGTGCCCGCCAGAGCTCCCCACGGAGCCAGGTACCAGCGGGGCTGAGGCCTCCCCGGTGCTTTGTGTATGTTCAGAGACAGAGGATGGAAGGCAGGAGGGTAAACAGTCACACAGCAAGCCGCTGGCTGCTCATCAGCCTGAAAAAGGTCCCCACCCTGGGATCACCTGTCTCTGCCGCTCATCCCCCACCTTCATCTAAGGGGAAACAGAATCTCTCAGGGAGCCAGGGTATAGGAGTTCCTGGGTAGCGGCCCTTTCTGAAACCTTTCCTCGATTTTACAATAAAGTCACCCTGCAACCTAGCTTTGCAATACCCTGGGTTTGGGGTCCAGAGGTTAGGGTGAGCTTTCTATCTCTAGCCCCTCACCCCCTAACCCCAGAACTGGAGATCATAAGGTAGTGAACAAAGGGTTCAGGAATCCTTACCTGTCTTTTCTACCAGACCTCTTCCTGGTGTCGTCTTTGTCTCTAGGCCTGGTTTTCTCTGGAAATGGTCTGTCTCTTCTTTCTCACTACTCCCAGAAAGGGGTTCTCTTTGTGGCTTTCTTTCAGCTCCTTGGTTCTTCCTGCCGGCTTTGCAACTCGTCAGAAGTGTGCTTAGTGGCTTAGGAGAACTTCCTACTGATCCTGGTTATGAGACTAGCCCTGCCCTCGGGGTCTCTCTGGGTGTCAGAATCCTGACAAATAGCTGCTGTTTCTATGGCTGGTCTCTGCCCCTTTGTGAGGCTCTTGTTCCCAGGCCTTTTGACCTTTTGCAGGGAGATCAGGCTAGGGGCTTAGCCTGTGGCCTTGGGGTGATTGACAACTGTGACCTGGTTCAGCTTCCATGCTCTTAGCTCTTTGTCATTTACCTTTCCCTTCGCAGATCTCTTTTCACCTCTCACTGAGAGGTGCTGTCTGCTTTGTGATGAGGGTGGAGAACACAGGTCAAAAGGTAAAAAGAAAGTCTCCTGGCTCAGGTTCAAATTAGAATGGAAGGCTAGGATGCTACTAGGTAGCATAGTGTGGAAACATTGAAGCAGGGCCAGGGTTACTTGTCTCAGATATAGTTTCCCCCGACAGGGTAGATGTCTTGCTCTTCTCCATTAGGCTAAGTAGCTGATGGCCCTTCCTGTCTAAGAGGGCCTATGAAGATGTTTATACCCATTCTTCAGAAGCAAAATGCACAAGCTCACTCTCTCAGTCAGCTTGCCCTCCTTCTCTTCCTTGACCTTTTCTTGTTAGGCTCCATTATAGGGGGAATCACGGCTTTACACAGAGTTCCCCTAAGAAATACACTTTTGTCTCTCTTAGAACCCCAAAGGTATTGCTTCCATGACCTGATCTCTATAAACCTCCAGAATTTTACAGCCCTCAGTGCTGTGGGCTGAAGATGAGGTGCCAAAGTAATAGGGTCCTGCAACTCCAATTTCAGAGTGTAGCTGAGGATGAGTAGTAAGCTTCCCTCTTCCCCCTACACTGGCAACCTGGGCTGGTGGCAGCAGTGTTTCAGCTTCCTGGTTGGGGTGTCCAGGGCCTCCCTTCTGCCATTTTCTTTATAGAGACTAAATGGAGTGAAAGGCACTGTTTTCTCTGCTCCAAATGCTTCCAGAGCGCCTGGGGAAGAAATATGGGAGATAGTGGACAATTCATCTGGGGTCTATTTTTGTTTTCTTTCCCTCTTTTTTCCTAGTATATACAAGCTGAACCACCCACCAACAAGTCCCTGTCTAGCCTGGTTGTACAGTTGCTACAATTTCAGGAAGAAGTTTTTGGCAAACATGTCAGCAATGCACCGCTCACTAAACTGCCGGTGAGTGCAGAAGTTGGGGGGAGGGTGGGGGGATGATGGTGAATCCTTCAAACTGGAGAGTTGTATTTTTTTAAAAATTTGTGAATTTTGTAATTTTTGAAAATTGGGTTATTTTCTACCTTTCCTATCCCTGGTCAGGGCATTATTGGCTTGGCCTAGTCCCCAATTTACCATTCCTTTTGTCTTAGTAATATTTTGTGCAGAGTGCCTGGGATTAGTCCACAAGTCTCTTATGGTATGGTGAAAAGGGGACTTGAGATTTGGATTTGCACGGGCTTGTGTTCACATCCTGGTTTTGCCACTTCGTGGCTCTGTGACCTTGGGCAACATTCATCAGTCTTGGTTCCTTCATCTCTAGATGGGATTAGTAAACCTACCTTGTAGGGTTTCTATAGTGGTTCCTGAGGTAATTCAATAAAGTGTTAGCATATATTGGTTTCTTTCGCTCCCCTCTTCCAGGCCACATCATGCAATGGCACAGGGGTTAAAGAATTTTAGCTTTGAGGCTGGGCACGGTGGCTCACGCCTGTAATCCAAGCACTTTGGGAGGACAAGGCAGGCAGATCACCTGAGGTCAGGATTTCGAGACCAGCCTGACCAACATGGAGAAACCCCATCTCTACTAAAAATACAAAATTAGCCGGGCATGGTAGCGCATGCCTGTAATCCCAGTGACTCAGGAGGCTGAGGCAGGAGAATTGCCTGAACCCAGGAGGCGGAGGGGTTGCGGTGAGCCGAGATCACGCCATTGCACTC
>NW_016107411.1:2223715-2226085 GCF_001604975.1 Cebus imitator | reverse complement strand
AAAAAAAAAAAAAAAAAAGAAGTCATAGCTGGGCACAGTATCTCCCACCTGTAATCCTAGCACTTTGGGAGGCTGAGGTGGACAGATCACTTGAGGTCAGGAGTCCAAGATAAACCTGGCCAACATGATGAAACCCTCTGTCTACTAAAAGCCAGGTGTGGTGGCCTGTGAGGGTCACCCGGGCTACTTGGGAGGCTGAGGCAGGAGAATGGCTTATACATGGGAGGCAGAGATTGCAGCAAGCCGAGATCTCACCAGTGCACTCCAGCCTGGGCAACAGAGCGAGACTCCTTAAAAGAAGAAAAAAAACGCTGGGCGTGGTAGCTCACGCCTGTAATCCCACCTTTTTGGGAGGCCAGGGCGGGTGGATTACGAGGCCAGGAGTTAAAAACCAGACTGGCCAACATGGTGAAAACCCATCTCTACTAAAAAATACAAAAATTGGCTGGGCATGATGGCTCGTGCCTATAATCCCAGCTACTTGGGAGGCTGAAGTAGGAGAATTGCTTGAACCGGGACTCGGGAGGCGGAGGTTGCAGTGAGCTGAGATCCCACCACTGCACTCCAGCCTAGGCTACAGAGCAAGACTCCATCTCAAAAAAAAAAAGGCCAGGCGCCGTGGTTCACACCTGTAATCCCAGCACTTTGGGAGGTCAAGACAGGCGGATCACAAGGTGGAGATCGAGACCGTTCTGGCCAACATGGTGAAACCTGGTCTCTACTAAAAATACAAAAATTAGTTGGGCGTAGTGGCGTGTGGCTGTAATCCTAAGGAATAGGGAGGCTGAGGCAAGAGAATCACTTGAACCTGAGAGGCGGAGGTTGCAGTGAGCCGAGATCGCACCATGCCTTCACCTCATCTGCACACCGGAGCTATACCACTCACTAGATTATTGCCTCTTCACAAGGCGGCGTTACGATTTCCAGAATCCATCACGCATGGACCGCAATGTGGAAATGTTTATGACCATTGAGAAGTCCTTGGTGCAGGTAATAGGCATATCCCCTATTTATGTCTCTTCCCTCAGTGAGAATCTGAAGCACTCCTTTCCTATAGTCTTATTCTGTTTCTTCTCTCCACAGAATAATTGCTTGTCTCGACCTAACATTTTTCTGTGCCCAGAAATTGAGCCCAAACTACTAGGGAAATTAAAGGACATTATCAAGAGACACCAGGTAAATGGTCTGGTCAGGAAAGCTTTTAGAAACTCCATGACTCTTTTCCTGATGTTTTCCATACCAAGCAGCAGCCCTACATTACCATATTTTCTACTTCAGAGGTGGCTCTATCTACTTGGAAAAAGAGTAGAGTTAAAGCCTTGAGTACATCTTTTTCTGTCTGCTTCTCCCATTTGTCAGTCCTGACAGATTTGCATTACTATTCCTAGAGACTATGTTGGCCTAGGGGAAAATAGTATCCACTTCCACTGAGCTAGAGATTGCTTGATTTCAGATAAATGAAATTCCTGCTCTTTGGAACTTTATAATAATGAACAGATGTCACTGATAGTGACATACAGTTGACTTTAAATTCCCCATGTGTAGATTGTCTGTTCAGAGGATTGTTTGTAACAATTTTTAATTCTTTCACTTTTCTGCATTATTAGCACAATTCCAGCTATTTCCCTCTGCCACTTAGCTGGCATGTGCTTAGAGAATGCAAACTAACTTTAATATCATTCAAAGCAAAATATGATTAGGAAGGCAGCTCTGTGACTAAACTTTTGAGTAATTCAGAGGGGACCATAATTTACCTGCTTCTCCTTGTACCATCCAGGGAACAGTCACTGAGGATAAGAACAATGCCTCCCATGTTGTGTATCCTGTCCCGGGAAATCTAGAAGAAGGTGAGACCTGGTTTTTTCTGGCTATTCAAATGGATGGCTTAGAGTAGGAGGCAGAGGACTAAGATCACTATTCAGTATCTAGGCTCTTCTTCTTTCAATCTTGAATCCTCCTACCTCCTTAAGTTCCTGTTACCAAGTCCCCTGCTACAACAGGAGAGCACTTTAGTTAGGGCTTATGTATAGTATTTTTCTGTGTCCCTCTTTAGCTTATCTCTCTCCCTTCTCTGCCTCTATCCCCAGAGGAATGGGTACGACCAGTCATGAAGAGGGATAAGCAGGTTCTTCTGCACTGGGGCTACTATCCTGACAGGTGAGGATGGGTTCCTGGGGCAGGTTTAAGTATAAGAGCCAGACCCAGAAGCCCTAGAACATCTAGCAGAGCAAGAAGCCACTCTTTCAGAGTTATTTTTAGGTCACTTAATTGGTTCTCCTGTCACCTATTAAATGAACCTCTGTCTTGCGGGAGGTTTGGACTTCTTGGACAAGGCTTAGCCTAAAAGGATTGAGGCTTTTTTTTTTTTTT
>NW_016107411.1:2220206-2222555 GCF_001604975.1 Cebus imitator | reverse complement strand
CAAAAAAAAAAAAAAAAATAGCATGTAAAATATCATCAATGTGATTATAACTATGTAAAAACAAAATTGTGGACCAGGCACAGTAGCTCACTCTGTAATCCTAGCAGTTTGGGAGGTCAAGGCACGGGATCACTAAAGGCCAGAAGTTCAAGACCAGCCTAGACAACAAAGTGAGACCCTGTCTCAACAAAAACAAAAACCCCGGCCCGGTGTGGTGGCTCTTGCCTGTAATCCCAGCAGTTTGGGAGGCCGAGGCAGGTGGATCACAAGGTCAGGAGTTCGAGACTAGCCAGGCCAAGATGGTGAAACCCCTTCTTTTCTAAAAATACAGAAATTAGTTAGGCACAGTGGTGGGTACCTGTAATCCCAGCTACTCAGGAGGCTGAGGCAGGAGAATTGCTTGAAGACAGGAGACAGGGGTTGCAGTGATCTGAGATCACCCCATTGCACTCCAGCCTGGGCAACAGAGTGACAGCGAGGCTCCATCTCAAAAAAAAAAAAAAGAATTACTGTGAAAAATATATATACAAGTGTCAAGAGTAGTTATGTAAGGGTGATTCTTTTCAGTCTCTATTTTTGAAATGTTTTGTAATGGGCTTTTACTACTTTGTATGAATAGAATACCAAAAAAATAAGCCAACAACCCAATACTTTCTGCAAATGGAAAGGGTAAAAGATCTGCACTTTACTTTTCCACAACTCCATCTCATTGATTCTACTGTATGCCCAATTTCCCATGGCAGTTATGACACATGGATCCCAGCAAGTGAAATTGAAGCATCTGTGGAAGATGCTCCAACTCCTGAGAAACCTAGGAAGGTGAGCTTTTCTTGTACCCCCGCTTCCCAAAAAAGAATGCCAGGACCAGTCTACTCTTTGGAAGTGAAACAGAGGCTCCTGTGTCCTTGGGCTTTTTCTGTTAAGGTTCCGCAGACAGAGCTTCTCTGCGGCATGATCTGCCTTCGTACTTTAGGTTCATGCAAAGTGGATCCTAGACACTGACACCTTCAATGAATGGATGAATGAGGAAGACTATGAAGTAAATGATGACAAAAACCCCGTCTCCCGCCGAAAGAAGATTTCAGCCAAGACATTGACAGATGAGGTGACAAACCCTGTTCTTTTTTCCAGGCGCCCTTAGCATAAGTCTCAGAAAAAGTCTTCACTGGGGATTGTATGCTGAGATTTGTCCTGATTCTCCATCCTATAGGTGAACAGCCCAGATTCAGATCGACGGGACAAGAAGGGGGGAAACTATAAGAAGAGGAAGCGCTCCCCTTCTCCTTCACCAACCCCAGAAGCGAAGAAGAAAAATGCTAAGAAAGGGTGTGCCAGCCCCTAGCCTGCCCTTGAGTTCACCATTCTCTCCACATCGTGTTGAAGGAAGGAAAACCAAAACCCTTCCTTTAACCACCTGGCCCTGACCTGGGTGTGCTGTATAATACTGCAGGTGTCCTGAGAGGGAAGATGAGGAGATTTTTAGCTGCTTAGTTGTTAGTTCTGGTCCTGGCCCCACTAGTAAACTTAAAGAGAGCTTTATCAAATGAAGAGCCTTTGCCAGTTCCCATTACTCTGTAATTACTGGTTTCTGTTTGTACTCAACTCTACCCTTGAGATTCTCTGTCACTTCCCTTCCCTTGAACTTTAACTTCCAGGGACTCTTGTCCAAGGATGACTGGGTTCTCTTTCACTCTCCTTCCTTCCCAGTCCCTCAACACCTTACACTAAGTCAAAGCGTGGTCACAGAGAAGAGGAGCAAGAAGACCTGACGAAGGACATGGACGAGCCCTCGCCAGTCCCCAATGTAGAAGAGGTGACACTTCCCAAAACAGGTACAGGCCAGGCTGAGCTCCTGGGATCCAGCCCCACTCCCTGTCCTGACTCTTCTTTGCCAAACCCCACGTGAGCTGATTTCTCAGGTCCACCTCACAGTCTACAGGATCTTTTCCTTAAATTTAGTTGGTTATTAGAATTATATTTGTTACCAGGAAAATCCTCTAACTTTATATGCATATCTGGGTTGTGGACTGTGCTTTGTGCCTGCTAGTAGTTGTCTCCAAACTCCGATTATGTGCTTTCGATAGTAAAATACATTTGAGCATGGCCAGGCACGGTGGCTCACACCTGTAATCCCAGCACTTTGGGAGGCCAAGGTGGGTGGATCACCTGAGGTCAGGAGTTCAAGACTAGCCTGGCCAACATAGTGAAACCCCATCTCTACTAAAAATACAAAAATTAGCCAGGCATGGTGGTGGGCGCCTATAATCCCAGCTACTCAGGAGGCTGAGGCAGGAGAATTGCTTGATCCCAGGAGGCCGAGGTTGCAGTGAGCCAAGATCCCACCACTGC
>NW_016107411.1:2216209-2220106 GCF_001604975.1 Cebus imitator | reverse complement strand
AAAAAAAAAAAAAGTCAGGCGCAGTGGCTCACGCCTGTAATCTCAGCACTTTGGGAGGCTGAGGCTGGTGGATCATGAGGTCAGGAGTTTGAGACCAGCCTGGCCAACAATGGTAAAACCCCATCTCTACTAAAAATACAAAAATTAGCTGGGCATGGTGGCGCGTGCCTGTAGTCCCAGCTACTCAGGAGGCCTCATGAGGCAGGAGAATTGCTTGAACCTGGGAGGCAGAGGTTGCAGTGAGCTGAGATCGTACCAGTGCACTCCAGCCTGGGCAACAGAGTGAGACCCCGTCTCAGAATCCATCTCAGAGTAGCTCAGCAGTACATGTACGTAATTTATGCTCAAATATATATAAGTATGTATATATGTATATATATATTTGAGCATAAATTACGTACATGTACTGTTAAGCCACTACTATGGGAATGTTATAAAACACAAACATACCTAAAAAATTTTTAAATGTAAAGAATGATAAACATGAAGAGAAGTTCTGATATTCTGTTCCTGAATTGCAGTGGATCATCTTTTGCATCCTATGTGAGAACCCCACTTTGGAGACCATTGTTCTACCAGTACTGGTTTACAGTCTGTATTCCATAGACTTGCCCCAGGTATTCCAGGAGTGTATTTCAGGGATAGGATTAGGGGTGCCACTGAGAGGAGTCCTGACTTCCATCTCCTCATCAATCAGCTCTCCTCTCTATGTTTGCTACTGAGGATATACATATGAATTCAGTTGAGGAAAGTATCCCCTGCTTTCAAAAATGTTTAACACCTAACCACTCCTCTAACAGAGTGATTTGGTCAGTCTCAGTATCAGACCATTCGAAGCTTACAGATACATAGATGGAGATCCGGGCCTCTCAAAGACAAAAATGATTTATGAATGTACGTAGATAAATAAATTAATTTTTCATTAGAGAAGTGGGGAAAGTAGTAGGCAAGTTTCAAGCTCTAGAATAATTGTGCCTGGAGAGAGTTACTATATTTTGAGATCAGATGGAGAAAATTTTTGGAGAAAGTAGGCTCTATGGAATTATTAAATTGAAGACTTGAATTAGGCATAACCTGTCTGATAAAATGACTCTCTGTTTTGGCAGTCAACACAAAGAAAGACTCAGAGTCAGCCCCAGTCAAAGGCGGCACCATGACTGACCTGGGTAAGACGGGACATCTTGAGCAAGGCAGTCAGAGCCAAGGGGAGGGGAGGGCTCATCTGCCCCCTTTTTGCTAGCCTGATGGGCTTTTGGTAGGGCTTTCTTGTCCCTCAGGGGGCTTCAGCCTTACATTTTGCTGTCTTTCTCTTTCAGATGAACAGGAAGATGAAAGCATGGAGACGACGGGCAAGGTGGAGCCAGTTTAGAGAGGCCCTACCTCTCTATGTGATTCTTACTTGTGATTATAAAGTTCATTCTGCCCAAACTTTTCACTGTCCAGACTTTTCTCACCCTAGAGTAATTCTAGCTGTTGTACAAAACTCTGACCCTTTCAGAGTCCGGGGGCCCATGACTGCTCAGTCCCATCACCCATCTTTAGTGTCCACATTCCTGGGGTGTGGGAGAAGCAGAGGGTTGCTAGGGAGGAAACAGGAATGCTGAGTGTCCAGCAGCCTCCATACTTGTAGGATGAGGATGAGAACAGCACAGGGAACAAGGGGGAGCAGACCAAGAATCCAGATCTGCATGAGGACAACGTGACAGAACAGACCCACCACATCATCATTCCCAGCTACGCGGCCTGGTTCGACTACAATAGGTATGGCTTCCCCAACTTCTCGCTGAGCCCTATTTTCCTGCCTCCAGGGGTCAACAGACTGTTCTTCTCCCTGCCTCCTCCAAATGAATTATTTCTTCCTCAGCCAGATAGACCAGAGTACACTTTAGTTTTAGGGTAGCTCCTGGTGTCCTTTTGAGTCTTACAGCCCTTGTGGGATGTTCTCCCCAAGCTTCTAATAACTTCCAGCAATTTTGAGCTCTTTTCCTTCTCTTCTAGGGTTTTCCTCCCTTTGGGGCCCCCATCCCTTCACCAGTGCCTTCTTCTGAAACCACTCTGGCTTCTCTTGCAGCGTTCATGCCATTGAGCGGAGGGCTCTTCCTGAGTTCTTCAACGGCAAGAACAAGTCCAAGACTCCAGAGATGTAAGGAAATCTCAGCTCATATTTCTCCTTCTCCCTCCTGTTCCCTGATTCACCCTTCCTGATCCAATAACATTCAGTTTAGCAAACATTTATTGAGCTCCTTCCATGAGCCAGGCACTGTGATAGGCTTACAAAGACACTATATCTGCCCTTAGGCAGCCCTGACCCAACATGTAGACACATGTTTTTTAGGATTTGCCCAAGGGTGATATTAAGCATGTTCTATACATAACAAGTACATAGTCCAGTGCCTCAAATTCTTTTTAACAGGATATAGAGCCTTTCAATCCATAATTACTGATAATTGTCTATACTGCAGATATCCTCAGCAAAAGTAATCATTTTGATTAAAGTATAAATTACTATTACCAGGCTGGTTCCTGAGAGGAGGTTTTGATAGAAAAACAAGAGAAGGAACTAATAGAAGACCCGTTTATATGAATTAAGGGATGGAGAGGGCTCTCTGGGAAAGAAGTGTAAGAGCCACAGTGGCTCACAACTGTAAATCATCCCATTAGGACGCTGAGACAGGATTGCTTGAGGCTAGGAGTTCGAGAATAGCATGAGCAACATAGCGAGACTCCCATCTCTAAAGAAGTGGGAAAAAAAATCAGCTGGGCATGGTGGGGCATGCCTGTGGTCCCAGCTACTTGGGAAGCTGAAATGGGAGGATTGCTTGAGTCCAGGTGTTTGAGGCTGCAGTCAGCTATGATCATGCCATTGCACTCCAGCCTTGGTGACACAGCAAGACCCCATCTCTAAAAATTTAATGAACAAATAAAGTACGGGTTTGGGGCTCAAAAGTCTTCATCATCTTCAAGATTTTGCCTCAGGCCAAACCTGCCTGGCTTTGGATAAGACTTGACAATCTTCTTTGGTTAGGGATACTTCAAGATAACCACGCTGATGACGTGGGTGAGACTGAGAACTTAACAAGTTTTCTTCCCAACTATTCTACAGCTTCCTCTCTCTGGGGGTCCCTCCATGTGTTTTCCCCATAGTTTTGTATGGTTCTCTCTTCCTTCTCTTCCTGGGGAAAGCAGTATGTGTGAAAAGAAGTAGTGATCAGGTGAAATGAATTCAATATGACATGCAGTCAGGGATGGAGTAAGAAATGAACTCTTGGTATAAAATACTAAATGATGATAATTGCCTACATTTATTGAGAGCTTACTATCTCCCAGGCACTATCCTAAATGTCCAACATACATTGAGTAATTTAATCTTTACGTCGACCTTAGAGGTGGGTATCCTCTTCAGTTGACAGATAGGATATAGAGGAGTCAGGTCAACTGCATAAAGTCACAGAGCTAGTATGTAAAACCAGAATCTGAATCCTTTGATCTGACCCATGTTCTGAAACTTTACACTGTACCACATATAGCTGCCATTTTTTTGAGCCCCTACAGTGTGCCAGGCACTGTACTCCTACTTTATAGACCTCTCATTCTCAAGAGACATTCCATTGTACAGATGAGGAAATCGAGGTTTAAAAAAATTGAAGTAAATTGCCAAGGTCCTCATGGTAGAACTGGGATTTGAACTTAAATCTTTTCAACTTCATAACATATGTTTTTTTACCATGTTATGCTGACTAGCTGTGTGCATGAATAAGGACTTCCCTTTAACATCTGAGTTGGAGTTTCTTTTTCAGACGGAGTCTTGCCCTGTCACCCAGGCTGGAGTGCAACGATGTAGTCTCGACTCACTGCAACCTCTACCTCTTGGGTTCAAGTGATTCTCCTGCCTCAGCC
>NW_016107411.1:2203821-2210989 GCF_001604975.1 Cebus imitator | reverse complement strand
TTTTTGTAGAGACGGGGTTTCACCATGTTGACCAGGATGGTCTCGATCTCTTGACCTCGTGATCCACCCGCCTCGGCCTCCCAAAGTGCTGGGATTACAGGCTTGAGCCACCGCGCCGGGCCTTAACTTCTAATTCCTTGTTTAAAAATTACATAGGCCAGGCGCAGTGGTTTATGCCTGTAATCCCAGCACTTTGGGAGGCTAAGGCAGGTGGATCACAAGTCCTTGAGTTTGAGACCAGTTTCGCTAATATGGCGAAACCCATCTCTACTAAAAAGACAAAAAGAATTAGCCAGGTGGCAGGCGCCTGTAGTTCCAGCTACTTAGGAGGCTGAGGCAGGAGAATCACTTGAACCTGGGAGATGAAGGTTACAGGGAGCCGAGACTGTACCACTGCACCGTAGCCGGAGTGATAGAGTGAGACTCTGTCTCAAAAAAAAATTTTTTTTTTTAAATAAAAATTGTATAAAGTGGCCGGGCGTGGTGGCCTACGTCCTGTAATCATCCTAGCACTTTGGGAGACCAAGGCAGGTGGATCACCTGAGGTCGGGAGTTAAAGACAAGCTGACCAACATGGAGAAACCCTATCTCTACTAAAGATACAAAATTAGCCAAGTATGGTGGCGCATGCCTATAATCCCAGCTACTTGGGAGGCTGAGGCAGAAGAATCTCTTGAAGCTGGAAAGCGGAGGTTGCAGTGAGCCAAGATCACACCATTGCATTCCAGCCTGGGCAACAAAAGCAAAACTCGATCTCAAAACAAAAATTGTATGAAATATCCCTAAGTATAGCCAAGGAGATAATCCATTTAACTAAAGAAAATCCCATCAAGGAAAAGTAAGACATATTTGAAATCCTTACATCTAGCATATAGCAGGCACTAGGCATATTGAGTCGTATAATCTACTTTTTTCTATCTTTGTCATGCAGGAGAAGTCATTAGCTCTCTTACCATTTTTTCCTACTCTTTAGCCCTTTAACAAACACTTATTTTTCTTCTTATTGTTCCTCTCTTTCTTCTAAGCTACCTGGCCTATCGAAACTTTATGATTGACACTTACCGACTGAACCCCCAAGAATATCTTACCTCTACTGCCTGCCGCCGAAACCTGGCAGGTGATGTCTGTGCCATCATGAGGTGGGTCTTGTGGCTGAGGACAAGGGGGTACATGAGAATGTCTGCCTGTGGATTTGTTTTGGCAGTAGTAGAGATGCCAGTAAGGAACATACAGGAACAGGCAGAAAAAACACCTCTAGAGAAAGGTGAAGTACGGGTTTGGGGAATGAATGACTTGAGAGATTAGCAGTGGCATTCTCTGAAGGGTATAATAAAGGACAAAGAGGCCAGCCGTGGTGATTCACGCCTGTAATACCAGCACTTTGGGAGGCTGAGGCGAGCGGATCACGAGATCAGGAGATCGAGACCATCCTGGCCAACATGGTGAAACCCCATCTCTACTAAAAATACAAAAAAATTAGCTGGGCATGGTAGCACACGCCTGTAGTTCCAGCTACTCTGGAGGCTGAGGCAGGAGAATTGCTTGAACCCAGGAGGTGGAGATTGCAGTGAGCCGAGATCGTGCCACTGCACTTACAGCCTGGGTGACAGTGTGAGACTCTNAAAAAAAAAAAAAAAAAAAAAAAAATGGTCAGAGAAGGAGCACATCTGTAATTGAAAGATACTGATTCAGGCCAGGCATAGTGGCTCACTCCTGTAATCCAAACACTTTGGGAGATCAAGGTGGGAGAAGTTTGAGACCAGCCTGGTGAAAATGGTGAAACCCCATCTCTACAGAAAATGCAAAAAATTAGCTAGGTGTGGTGGCATGTGCCTGTGGTCTTAGTGACTCAGGAGACTGAGGTGGGAGGATCACCTGAGCCCTGGAGGTGGAGGCTTTAGTGAACGGTTATCACACCACTGCACTTCAGCCTGTCTCAGGGAAAAAAGAAAGAAAGAAAAACTCGTTCAGTTTTATTAGCTATTCAGAAAGAAATGTCCAGTAGGTAGGTGAATATAGAGATTGGCCCAGGCTATAGATGTAGATGTGGGTGTCACTGGCATTTAGGTGGTAGATGAACAATTGGAGTAAGTGAGCTTTTCTAAGGTGTACAATGAACAGAAGAAAGGGCCAGGGTTGGGTGGGGAGGGAGTTTATGTCCCAAATTCTACCCTCAGTTTTCCTCCTAATGCAGCTTTGTGACTGTCCGTGTAACCCTGTCTCTGCCCTCTCCACACAGAGTCCATGCCTTCCTAGAACAATGGGGTCTTATTAACTATCAGGTGGATGCTGAGAGTCGACCAACCCCAATGGGGCCTCCGCCTACCTCTCACTTCCATGTCTTGGCTGACACACCATCAGGGCTGGTGCCTCTGCAGCCCAAGACCCCGCAGGTAGGGTGAGGTTCTATGGGGACAGGGTGGGTTGGGAAGATTGGGCTTCTTTGGACTTTTCTTTTTCTGGTTTTGAGGGTAATGGTTCAGGAGTGTTTTGAGGCTTCTTCCTTTTCCATGGGATACAAAGGGCCACCAGAATCAGCCCCATGTGTTTAGCACCCTCTCTTAGCCTTTGTACCTAAGGCTGTAATTGCAGAGGGAGAAGAGATGATCCTTTTACTCAAGGAGCAGACAGGCTAATGTAGGGGATTCAATAGATAGAGAAAAATGGCTTAAAATTAACTTGCATGAAATTTTTAAACTTTGTCATCTTTCCCACATTTTTTCATTTTTGCCTCATAATTATCACCCTCATTTTTTTTTCATTTCCACTTCATCCATTACAAAAATTAGGAGGAAGATTATGTGGCTTGCCCAAGGTCACAGAGTACCAAATCTAGGATTAGAACCTAATTGTCCAGCTCCTAAGAGAACCTGTAAAGATAATGTGAATATAAATGGATATCATGCCAACGACATGTCTTATTAATCATGAAGGGAACATGGAACAGTGGCATGAGTGCCCCCAGAGCTTGCGGGCCACCCAGCATTTGGTCTTGAGGCTTCCAGGGCCTTGGCCTGGTCATTTCCTGCCCAGCCTCCATGACGCCAAGCTCTGTCCCCCAGGGCCGCCAGGTTGATGCTGATACCAAGGCTGGGCGAAAGGGCAAAGAGCTGGATGACCTGGTGCCAGAGACGGCTAAGGGCAAGCCAGAGCTGGTAGGTGGGGTGCAGACCCCGCTGGGCTGCTCATTTGCCCCTTTATTGGGGGGCCCCTGCCTGGGAAGAAGAGACATGAGAGCAGAGGAACTACAGCAGTAAGGGAGGAAGTCCCACCCAGGGGTGTCCCTGGCTTTGGGAAAGAAGCTCCTTCTGTCTGTTTTTTCTCTCTGTCAGGCCCTGGCTCCCACTGGTCACTTGTACTTATCTCTTTCTTTCCCTCCACAAATAGCAGACCTCTGCTTCCCAACAAATGCTCAACTTTCCTGACAAAGGCAAAGAGAAACCAACAGACATGCAAAACTTTGGGCTGCGCACAGACATGTACACAAAAAAGAATGTCCCCTCCAAGGTAGGATGTGCGAGCCGACTTTAGGGGTAGAGAATGTTCACTCCTCTGAGATCACAGGCTCCTCTCTCCTGACCTGCCTGTGTTTGCCCTGCAGAGCAAAGCTGCAGCCAGTGCCACTCGTGAGTGGACAGAACAGGAAACCCTGCTTCTCCTGGAGGTAAATGGGGCAAGGAAAAGAGAGTTCTCTTCT
Organism: Cebus imitator; assembly: GCF_001604975.1. Taxonomy (NCBI): domain Eukaryota; kingdom Metazoa; phylum Chordata; class Mammalia; order Primates; family Cebidae; genus Cebus; species Cebus imitator. The sequence goes on along the minus strand of NW_016107411.1, from coordinate 2,207,292 downwards.
CTGAAAACAGAAGTGGGCTTCGTGTAGAGGCTCACGCCTATAATCCCAACACTTTGGGAGGCCAAGGCAGGAGGATCGCATGAGCCCAGGAGTTCAAGGCCAGCCTGGGCAACATAGTGAGACTCTGTCTCTACGAAAAATTTTAAAAATTAGTCAGGTGTGGTGGCACAGACCTATGGTCCCAGCTACTCAGGAGGCTAAGTGGGCGGATTGCTTGAGCCCAGGAGGTCAAGGCTGCAGTGAGCAATGATCACATCACTGCACTCCAGCATGGGTGACAGAGTGAGACAAGACCCTGTCTCAAAAAAAAAAAAAGAAAACAGACATGTTGAAGGTGCTGGCCACACTTATGAGTGAGGAGAGATCGTGGAGCCTGGCATGAGCAGAACATGATCTTGCCTTCAGTCTTTCCCCTTCCTCATGCCTGTTGGACCTGCCCCAGGAACCAGCTCCAGGCTTGGGATTTGGGCCATTTCATTAACTTCATATCCTTTCTTAGTGCTATTTCAAGATCCCCCTTGGACCTAGCAGAGTACACAAATACCAGAACATAGAGAGCTTTGAAACCAGCTGCCCTTAGTAGGATGGGGGGAGTCGGCCTTCAAGAAAAGTGGCTAAGTAAGCGGAGTTATGTCTCCACCACTACCACCAGGCACTGGAAATGTACAAAGATGACTGGAACAAAGTGTCCGAGCATGTGGGAAGCCGCACACAGGACGAGTGCATCTTGCATTTTCTTCGTCTTCCCATTGAAGACCCATACCTGGAGGACTCAGAGGCCTCCCTAGGCCCCCTGGCCTACCAACCCATCCCCTTCAGTCAGTCGGGCAACCCTGTTATGAGCACTGTTGCCTTCCTGGCCTCTGTCGTCGATCCCCGAGTCGCCTCTGCTGCTGCAAAGTCAGCCCTAGGTAATGAGGGGTGGGCGGTTCCACCTGGCCTTCTTAGTTTGCTTTTGAAAGGCTAGTTAGTCTGTGAAACCTCTCAAGTTTGGCTACCCTGCTGGCCTTGTCTGTGCAGGCCTCAGTTCAGGTACCTGTCTAGGCTCTCTATACTGGTCTTAGATGAAGACATGGGCTTGTGAATAAGCTTTTGCAGGGATTGCCAGAACTGTCCCCCTGCGCTGCTCCCAGCCTCATACTTTCTGGATCTTGCAGAGGAGTTCTCCAAAATGAAGGAAGAGGTACCCACGGCCTTGGTGGAGGCCCATGTTCGGAAAGTGGAAGAAGCAGCCAAAGTAACAGGCAAGGCGGACCCCGCCTTTGGTCTGGAAAGCAGTGGCATTGCAGGAACCACCTCTGATGAGCCTGAGCGGATTGGTAAGGCCAGGCAGGTTCCCAGATTTCTTGCCTTTCACAAGAGCCAGAGCCATCTGGCCTCCTGAGCCATTCCTGCCTCAAGTTGGCATCAGAGCACAACATGAATGAGAAAATCGGTAGGGTTTTTATTTTCCCCATGACTTTACCTTAGGGGCTCTGGACCCCTACTGGTCCTTTCATGAAGACTTTGGGTAGAAAAATCTTGGCTGGTAGAAAGGGCTGGCAGAAAAGTCTTGGGAATGCTGGACGCAGTGGTTAAACCCAGTACTTTGGGAGGCTGAGGCAGGCAGATCACCTAAGGTCAGGAGTCTGAGACCAGCCTGGCTAGCATGGTGAAACCCCATCTCTATTAAAAAAAAGAGAGAGAGAGAGAGACAAAAGTCAAGTCTTGGGAAGGCTGGGCTCAGTGGCTCACGCCTATAATCCCAACACTTTGGGAGGCTGATGTGCCCAGGAGTTTGAGACCAATCAGCCTGAGCTACATGGGAGAATCCCATCTCTACAAAAAATACCAAAAAAATTAGCCAGGCATGGTGGCATGTGCCTGTAACCCCAGGTACACAGGAGGCTGGGGATGAGGTGAATCATTTGAGCCCGGGAAATCAAGGCTGCAGTGAGCCATGATTGTGCCACTGCACTCCAGCTTGGGTGACAGAGTGAGACCCTGTCTCAAAAAAAAAGGGTGTTGTGGAGAGGCTGGGTGCAGCAGCTCACACCTGTAGTCCAAGCTGCTCAGGAGGCTGAGGTGGGAGGATTGCGTGGGCCCAAGAGTTTGAGACCAACCTGGGTAACATAGGAAGACCCTGTCTCTGAAAAAACGAAAAGTATTACAGACAGATGACTGTATTAGACATTTCCTGTTTTCCTTTCTTTTCCCATGGGCCCAGAGGAGAGTGGGAATGACGAGGCTCGGGTGGAAGGCCAGGCCACAGATGAGAAGAAGGAGCCCAAGGTATAGAGGGATTGCTGGGAGCTGCAGGGGCTGCGTGCAGCACTGTGGTGATGGGGGAGTTGGCCTTTTTCAGCTTAGGTGGGCAAGGGCTGGTTTTGGACGGGGTTGTCTCATAGAATCAGATCACCTCCGAAGTAAGAGGAATAAATTCAGTTCCCCATCTGGCCCCTCTGTGTGAGAACTAATCACCCCAATCCGTGACAACTCTCCTTTTCTATCACTGGAATTTCAGGAACCCCGAGAAGGAGGGGGTGCTATAGAGGAGGAAGCAAAGGAGAAAACCAGTGAGGCTCCCAAGAAGGATGAAGAGAAAGGGAAAGAAGGCGACAGCGAGAAGGAGTCCGAGAAGAGTGATGGAGACCCAATAGGTGAGCCTCCCAGAATGGTAGGTGGGGTGCAGGAAAGAGGTGAAGCTGTGGGGCTAACTCAACACTTGTCCTGGCCCAGTTGATCCTGAGAAGGAGAAGGAGCCAAAAGAAGGGCAGGAGGAAGTGCTGAAGGAAGTGGTGGAGTCTGAGGGGGAAAGGAAGACAAAGGTGGAGCGGGACATTGGCGAGGGCAACCTCTCCACCGCCGCCGCTGCCGCCCTGGCTGCCGCCGCAGTGAAAGCCAAGGTGAGGCCAGACCTTGAAGACCTCAGGGAAGAAAATGCCCATTTCTTTAATCTCATGTCACTGAGAGGAAATCCTTCCTCACTCACACCTTCAATAGTGCTGACCTATTTCTTTTTCATTTTTACCTCAGGAGGTAAAGTTAGTCATCCTTCTCTAAGCTTAAAAAAATACTTATTGGGCCTGTTTTCAACCCTTCAGTATTTGACTCTGTGTTACCCTTTGCCACACTCTCTCTGTGTTCTATTTTTTTCTTTTTTTGGGGGGCGGTGGGGACAGAGTCTTGCTCTGTTGCCCAGGCTGGAGTACAATGGTGTGATCTCAGCTCACTGCAGCCCCCACCTCCCAGGTTCAAGTGATTCTCTTGCCTCAGCCTCCCGAGTAGCTGGGATTACAGGCATGTGCCACCATACGTGGCTAATTTTTTGTATTTTCAGAAGAGACACGGTTATGCAATGTTGGCCAGGTTGGTCTTGAACTCCTGATCTCAGGTGATCCACCTGCCTTGGCTTCCCAAACTGCTGGGATTACAGGTGTGAGCCACTGCCCAGCCTCCATATTCTCTCTCTCTTTCTTTCTCTCTCTCTCT
>NW_016107411.1:2202298-2203754 GCF_001604975.1 Cebus imitator | reverse complement strand
TTTTTTTTGAGACAGGGTCTTGCTCTGTCACCCAGGCTGGAGTGCACTGGCGTGATCTCAGCTCACTGCAACCTCCACCTCCTGGGTTCAAGTGATTCTCCTGCTTCAGCCTCTGGAGTAGCTGGGACTACAGGCGCGTGCCACCATGCCTGGCTAATTTTTTGCATTTTTAGTAGAGACAGCGTTTTACCCTGTTGCCCTGGCTAGTCTCGAACTCCTGGACTCAAGTGATCTGCTTGCCTTGGCCTCCCAAAGTGCTGGGATTACAGGCATAAGCCACCGCGCCCAGCCAAAATAAATTAATTTTTTAAAAGGCTGGGCATGGTGGCTCACACCTGTAATCCCAGCACTTTGGGAGGCTGAGGTGGGCAGATCACCTGATGTTGGAAGTTTGCGACCAGCCTGGCCAAGATGGTGAAATCCCATCTCTACTAAAAATACAGAAATTAGCCCGGCATGGCGGCGCCTGTTTGTAATCCCAGGTACTGGGGAGGCTGAGGCATAAGAATTGCTTGAACCCTGAGGTGGAGGTTACAGTGAGCCGAGATCATGCCACTGCACTCCAGCCTGGGTGACAGAGTGACTGTCTGAAAAAACAAAAAAAAAAGACATGGTGGCTCACACCTATAATCCCAGCACAAAAAAATTCAAGCCCTTTCATGGGTTGTGACCACAGCAAGTTTGTCCTTAAACCTGCCAGCATCCACCTTACCTTTCTTATGTATTGTCTTCAGTTGGGTCCTCCCAGTGACGTGGTGTCTCACCCCTCCTTTCTTAGCACTTGGCTGCCGTTGAGGAAAGGAAGATCAAATCTTTGGTGGCCCTGCTGGTGGAGACCCAGATGAAAAAGTTGGAGATCAAACTTCGGCACTTTGAGGAGCTGGAGACTATCATGGACCGGGAGCGAGAAGCGGTGAGTAGCAGGAGCCCTGGAACTCTGCTGTGCTGTGCCTCAGTTTAAAATTGGAGGGGCGTGTGTTTGTGTGTGTGTGTGTGTGTGTGTGTGTTTCAGTGAAAGAAAGACATAAGCAGCAGTGGGGAAAGCCTGGAATGGACAGGGCTTCAAAGCAGAGCAGGGCAGGAGTAGGGCAGGGGGAGCTAGCATCAGCCAGTTAAGGACAGTTAAGTGGTCTCACAAGTGAAGCCTGGGGACTGAGGTCTCACAGAAGGTCAGCTCCATGAGGCAGGGACTCTAGTTGGTTGTTTTGATTGCTGCATCTCCAGGTCCTTGAACAGTGCTTGGCTCATAGTAGATTCAATAAACAGTTATTGAATGATTGAATGGGCTTAAGTGATGATGAGAGAGAGGGTAAGGGCCTTAGATCCAGGAGATGAACTTGGAAAGGGAATGGGACAGACACAGTGTTGAACCATTTTGTCTTTGGAGGACATAAAAAGAAATAAATGATGGGGGCCGGGCACAGTGGCTCACATCTGTAATCCCAATACTTTGGTA
>NW_016107411.1:2192190-2196693 GCF_001604975.1 Cebus imitator | reverse complement strand
AATGCTGATGGCAAACATCATCCAAGAGAGACAAGATGGGAAAGGTGCTGAGACAAGATAGCCTAGGGAGCCTTCAGGCTAGATACAAAATTCACACAGGGAAAGGCACGGACTCTGGGGAGACTGGGAAGGTCCTCAGCCATTCAACACCATGCGGACGAGCTCTGTGGAAAGGAAAGGTGGGATGAGCCAGAGAACAGGGCTGTGGAGGGGTACGCCAAGGGCCAGGGGACGACACGACTGCAAAGGTAGCATAAGAGGGAACATGTCCACAGCAACCAACCCTGGGGTCGGTATGCAGAGGAGCCACCTTGAGTCTGACCAGTTCTCCCTGACCCTAGCTCCCCTCCCACCAGCTGTTAGTCCCCCACCCCACCCTGAGCAGCAAGAACACAGCAGAGGCAGAAAAGTTCTCAACTACACCTACAGCTACTGTCAGCCACTGGCGGGAGGAGAGGACAGAGTTTTGGGTTAGGGTACCTCCAAGCTGCCCAGCAAGGAAAGGGGAAAGGACTGTTCAGCTATAGCAGCAGAATGGGGCAGGCAACTCAAACCCGCCTATGCCAGCTACCCAAGCTCCCGGGCCAGAAGATCACCCTAAAGCAAGACTGGTTTACAGGCTGGTCAGAGTTCCCAGACACCAGCTCTCAGGGCCCTATAAGTAAAACCTCAAGGCCCATTCTAGAAGTATGGAGGTACCATACCCCCAGGCTGTCTTCCTTTTTGAGGAATCCCTCCCCTCCCTAGTCAGCTCCATGCAGAAACATGCCAGGAGGAAGTCAGATGGTAGTAGAGTAAGGGCAGGGGATAAAGAGCACAGGTTGGGGAAAAAAAGAAACACTGGGGAGATCAACTAAAGGAGAGGCTGGGAGGAGCCGTACCCGCCCCATGGGCCCGTCACCCCGACAGGATATGCCTCACAAACGCTGCAGGAAGGAAGAGACATTCATGGTGAAGACAAGACACAGACATGGGGTGAGGGGGTCAGGTGGTAGGGAAACAGACATTCCATTATTTTACTTCTCATTCCTTACCCACCCTTTACAACATTACTCCTTCCTTTCCTGTCATACCCCCTTGACCTCCCACTCCTGGGCTAGGCTAGGCAGGGCCGTGCCCCTTGCTTCCTGGCTTTTTGGAGCCGAAGTCCAGGGATAGGGAAGGCCCCAAACACTATACTTGACTTGCCCCATATGCTGCTTCCTAGGAGAAAGCCCATTTCACCCCTTACCTTCGTAGTTGATACAACCATTGCTGTCCTCGTGCCCTGCCACCAGCATCTCTACTTCTTCCTCTGTCATCTTCTCACCTGCAGGGGGAAAGAAACCATTTTTGGAATTGGGTGACAGGGTGACAAGGTATCTCAGGGTGCTGTCTCAGCTCAAGGACAAGGACACAGAACCTTACCCAGTGTGACAAGAACATGCCTGATTTCAGCACCCATGACGGTGCCATTTCCTTCCTTGTCAAAAACCCGAAGTCCTTCGACATAATCCTCATAGGTGCCCTGGTCCTTGTTCTTGGCCACTGTCTGCAGCATGGGCAGAAAGTGCTCAAAGTCCAGCACCTTCACATTCATCTCTGCCATAAAGGAGGTGGAAGTGTCAGGCCAGAGAAGTGACACAAGTTCTCTGGACAGGATTATGGAGACCTCTACTGAACAGAGAGATGACTCCCCGCTAAAAGCAAGGAAATCCATCGGATTTGTTAATCCAGACTTGCTTGAGTTTGGGGCCTTTGAAGATAAAGGGAAAAGCTCTTAGCTGAAGAACTGGGCCCACCACCACACGGAGGAGTTGTTCTTGAGGCCCCTCACCATCACTCTTGGGGTTCCCCAGGACCTTGAGCACCTCGGCGTTGGTGGGGTTCTGGCCCAGGGCCCTCATCACGTCCCCACACTGGCTGTACAGGATCTTGCCATCACCTGTTCGGTCAAACAGCTGGAAGGCCTCCTTGAACTCTAAGGATTCAGATGAATGTCAACACAGGATTTGAGGGTTAGCCCAAACCCTACCTCAGAGCTCTGCTGCCCATTCAACTTTGATCATGCTGAGGAAACCAGATATCTGTACCAAACTGTACACCAAAGTCTACTTAAGAGAGATCTATTTCTCTTCCTCCCAACTCAGGTGTCCGATATAGAGCCTTCCTCCCCCCTTTGGCAGCCTGGTAACATCCATTTACACACATCCCCTCTGCCTCCAGCAGGCCCGCCAATCTCTGCTGCTGCTGCTGCTGCTGCTGCTGCTACACTTCAGGGCAGGAATTTGCCACCACCCAGTCTCAGTCCTGTCCTTATAAGGAAGTGGGAGCAGCAGCCTGGGACTAGGGTCATCCCAAACTGCCACTTCCCACCCCTCTAGTACAAAGAGAAATTCCAGAGAGTAGCGCTACAAAGTCATATCCTTAGCAAACTACCCCGTCCTGTCCCCATCTGCACAGAATATCAGGTCACTGCTCTACAGTCTTTACAACTGCAAGTTGGGAGGGCGGGGACAGTTATCACAGGAGGAGAAAAGACACAGAAGTAGCTGATTAAGGGACAAAGGAGCACAGGCAGCTTTATACACCCTCCCCAAGCCCCACACACGGCAGGCATTAGGTGACCAAGTTTTTTCACATACCCACACCACCTAAAACTCACCCAGTGCTTGGGACTCAGATCTAGAGTGGAAGGGGAGGGAGGAAGAAAGTGAGAAAAGGAAGTGGAGGATCCAGAAGAAGAGAAAATAATCCAGGGGGTAATTTCATGGGAATGCTGAAGAGATGACAGGTTAGGATTAGAGGATAGGTGCTGGGGGGAATGTCCCTCTCCCTAAGGGTGACCTCAGTAGGGATCAAGAGATTACCTACCTGCGGTCTGGTCTTCGGTGAAGTCACACTGCTCAGAAAAGAGATGAGTGGTCAGCATCTGAACGCCAATCCCTCGAGTTTGTATCCCAGCCCCACTAACTCTGACCCACAAGTTCCTGCTTCAGGCTGCAGACTCGCTTTCCCACAGGACAGAGCTCTGGGCTTTCCAACCACACCTTCAACCTTTCGGGTCCTCAGGTTCCCTTTGCCTCCTACCCCTGCCTTCTTCTCGCCCCCCACCCGTTTCTTCCCGCCTCTCGCGCCCAATCCTGCCCATCTCCCAGGCCCTGGGCCCCACCATCTTGACTGCTCAGCTCTGCGGCACCTTTTCCTGCAGTAATGGCTCCGACTCTCGGCCCAACCCTAGTCTTAGTACGTCCCAATGACGTCACCCTCAGCGGACTCAGCCAATAGGAATCGTGTTCTGGGTTTATGCAGATAATTGCTACATTAGTAATGACGTAGGCGTCATTACTGTTCCTTTCTACAGCCTACCTGGGCGCAGAAACTCTAGAGGGTAGGGGTGGGGGTGGGGCGCAATGAACCTGCACCTCCCAACAACAGGAAGATCAGAGGATCGGAAGAGGAGAGAGCCCTCCCTTCCCTCCCTCTCCTCCTAGCACCCTCCCCCTCCTCCTAGTACCCTCCCCGTTTCCCCCGCTCCCCACACCAGGAAGAAAACAGCAGTCTGAAACCAAGGGAGGAACCGAGTCTTTATTTTGAAACAATAGGTGGCCTCCTGGTGGCTGGAACGCGCTTCTGCCTGCGGGGCCCAGTATTCGGGCCCCACTGATCTGTGGAAAAAAACGAAAGTTGCCAAGCGTGGAGCTCGCGCAGGAACCATACAGCAGAACGCACTCCGCTGCTTTTCTATGCGGGCTGTGAGAAGGGCAGGAGACTTGCCTCAGGGCGGGTTGAAGGGGTGGGAGGGCCCTACCTGCAGCACTCAGACGCTTAGGATGTGTTTCAGGAAGGCTGCAGAGAGAGGAGGCAAGACGGGCTTCAGAAGCAGGCTTTTGGATAATACATTTGACTCTAGGTAATCCAGGGGTGCCCCCGCCCACACACGGCAAGACGTTGGGCTTCCCTCCTCTCCCGGCCCCTCTCCCATTCCTTTTGGCCCCTCACCCTCATAGTTGATGCAGCCGTTGCTGTCCTCATGTCCTGCCAGAACAGTCTCCACCTCCTCCTCAGTCATCTTCTCTCCTGAATCCCAGACAGCGTCTAAGCCCCTGCTTTCCCTCCTTCACCCACCCAGGCCACGCTCTTTATTTTTATTTTTTATTTTTATTTTTTGAGATGGAGTTTCGCTTGCTGCCCAGGCTGGCACGCAGTGGGGCGATCTCGGCTCACTATAACCTGCTCCTCCCCGGTTCAAGCGATTCTCCTGCCTTAGCCTCCAGAGTAGCTGGAATTACAGGTGCCCACCACCATGCCCGACTCATCTTTTGTATTTTTAGTAGAGACAGGATTTAGCCATGTTGGGCAGGCTGGTCTCTAACTCTTGACCTCAGGTGATCCGCCCTTCTTGGCCTCCCAAAATGCTGGGATTACAGGCATGAGCCACCACACCCAGCTTTTTGCTTTTTCCGTATATTTTTATATACAATATGAACATAACAATTGCAATTTTTTTTTTTTTGAGACGGA
>NW_016107411.1:2185539-2191565 GCF_001604975.1 Cebus imitator | reverse complement strand
TTTTTGGGAGACAGAGTTTCGATTTGTTGCCCAGGCTGGAGTACAATGGCACAATCTTGGCTTACCGCAACCTCTGCCTCCCAGGTTCAAGTGATTCTCCGGCCTCAGCCTTCCGAGTAGCTGGGACTACAGGTGTGTGCCAGCACACCTGGCTAATTTTGTATTTTTAGTAGCGACAGGGTTTCACCATGTTTGTCAGGCTGGTCTCGAACTCCCGACCCCAGGTGATCTGCCCATCTGAGCCTCCCAAAGTGCTGGAATTACAGGTGTGAGCCACTGCACCTGGCGGTAATTTTTTTTTTAAATAGAGACAGAATCTCACTATGTTGCCCAGGCTAGTCTCAAACTCCTAGGCTTGGCTCCTCCCACCTTGGCTCCGCTCTTTTTTTTTTTTTTTAACTGAGTCTTGCTCTATTGCCCAGGCTGGAGTACAGTGGTGCCGTCTCGGCTCACTGCAACTTCTGCCTCCCCAGTTCAAGTGATTCTCCTGCCTCAGCCTCCTGAGTAGTTGGGATTACAGGTGCCTGACATCATGCCTGGCTAATTTTTGTGTTTTTAGTAGATGGGGTTTCACCATGTTGGCCAGGCTGGTCTCGAACTACTGACCTCAAGTGATCTGCCCACCTTGAGGTCAGTAGTTGGCCTCCCAAAGTGCTGGGATTACCGGCTTGAGCCACCAGGCTGCCCAGCATTTTTTTTTTTTTTTGAGACAGGTCTTGTTCTGTCACCCAGGCTGGCGTGCAGTGGCACAATCTTGGCTCACTCAACCTCCAACTCCTAGGTTCTAGAAATTCTGCTGACTCGGCCTCCTGGGTAGCTGAGACTACAGGAACCTGCCACCATACCTGGCTAATTTTTGTATTATTAGTAGAGACGGGGTTTCACCATATTGGCCAGGCTGGTCTCGATCTCCTGAGCTCAGGTGATCCACCCGCCTTGGCCTCCCAAAGTGCTGGGATTACACGTGTGAGGCACTGCACCCGGCCAGACCATGCTCTTTAGAGTAGTACCTCTTATTCTCCCACCCTGGAAACCTCCCATAGCCTCAGTCCTCAAGGGAATCCTCCCTGGTCATGGATGCCTCTTGCTTTCTATTTCACCTTAGTACTGGTGAAAGTATTGACCGACAAGAAAGCAATCCCAGGAGGTTAGGAGACTTGTACCAGAACACACAACCCACACATCTCTCCCTACGTGAAAATTCAGGTTTCCCGCTTCATCCCCTTTCCTCTTCCCTCTGGGAGGTACTCTGCCCTCTGGAGAAGCAAGTCCTTCAGATTCTGTCCCCATAGCTCTGACCTTCTCAGTCTCCTGCTCACAACCTGCAGGACAGTAATCCCCTTGCTGACTCTGCTTATCTGGCCAGTCTTCTTTCTGGTCCACCCCATACCCCTCTGTACTCTAAAGGAGTTCTGGTCCCCTTGGCCTGCCTCACCGAGGGTGGTGAGGACATGTCTGAGCTCTGCTCCCATGACTTTGCCGTTCCCCTCCTTGTCAAACACACGAAGCCCCTCCAAGTAGTCCTCATATGTGCCTTGGTCCCGGTTCTTAGCCGCTGCCTGGAGCATGGGCAGGAAGGTCTCAAAGTCCACACGCCGGGACTTCAGCTCATCACTCTTGGGGTTTCCCAGGATCTTGAGCACCTCGGCGTTGGTGGGGTTCTGGCCCAGGGCCCTTATCACATCCCCACACTGGCTGTACAGGATCTTGCCATCCCCCACTCGGTCAAACAGCTCAAAGGCCTCCTTGAACTCTAAGGTATAAGGAGGAGTCAGTGTAGACACAGACTAAGGGTTCCCATCACCCCCAGACAGAAGGGAATTTCATAAACTATATGAACAGAATGAGGGAGGAAAAGAAGACTAGTATGGGAGGTTTTAAGGCCAGGACTGGGGTTAGGGGAATAGAAAGAGAATCTGACCAGGGGATTGGGGACTGGACAGTGGGCTCAGGAGACCAGCTTCTCCTCACCCTCCAGTTGGTCCTTGTTAAACTCGATCTGTGGAGAAAAAAGCAGGTGGAAAGAGATGGCAGAGTTTATTCAATCCCTCTCCAACACTCCTCCCAACCAACTGGCAGCCACTTCTGGGGAGGGGCCCAAAGGGACCAGGCTGGAAGCCCAGCCACTTCAGTCCCATTCCCAGCTTTGGGCCTTGGGAGAATCCCAAGAAGAGGAATTATAGGGGGGAGGGTTTCCTGGGAACAGGGTTAATCCCATGCCACCTGTTCCCCTCCCTCCACTGCCCTGAGCCCTGCATCCCTCACATAACTGGGGGCTGAACAAAGGCTAAATTTACCCCTGGCCCCCAGCTGTGATTGTCTAACAAGTCTGTCCTCTTCAGCCTCCCCTCCTGGAGTTCAGAGCTGCAGGCCTTTTGAGTTGAACTACCAGCCAACAGCAGGCAACAGCTCTCTTCCCTTCACCTTGAAACTGTCATCAGAACCCAGATGTTCCCCATCTCGGAGTCCCTGCCTCCAGCAGGGGGTAAATGAGTGTGTATATGCTGTACGCACATGTTTATAGGTTAGAGGGAGACAACAGAAAAGACAACAGCAGCGTCATAAGCCTGGATGCTTCCAAATGGGGGACTAAGGGGAACCCCCAATCTCATTCCAGGGCTCATGATTCCCTACATTCTAGATAACCCCTAATCCCCTAAGCTGTATCCCACCCTCAAACCACCCCCTCCAATTCTATCTTCACTTTCCAGGGACTCACCACCACTTTGGAGAGATCGACTGGAGGCTCCTGGGTTTTCTGAGGGGCCTGGGGGACAGCGGGCTCAGCTTTGGGTTTGGCTGGAGGAGCCCCTGCTGCTGCTGGCTTAGTAGCAGGTTTGGAGATGGAGGGCCCTGCTGGTTTCTTCACGGGAACATCCTTCTTGGGAGGCATGATGTCCGGTGGCCAAAGGACAGTGTGCGGATGGGGGCACCCATCTCTGTTTAAATAGCCAGGGAGTCTGGGATGTCAAGGGGCGGGGGCAGGGGCAGGGAGCCAGTTGGCAGTGGTGAGGGTGAGGTAGAGGAGAGATATAACCGCCTGCCCTTACTCCCCTGGACTCCTATGGTTCAGGACTTCTGCCCCAAGGTCTTCGTCCCTGTCCCCTCATCCCCAAAGGCTGGCCAGAAAAGAACAATGTTCCCTTTAGGGGTAGGGGAGGAAGCCAGAGACTGCCCAGAATGAGGGAGTTAACCTCTGGGGTGGAGGTGAGGATAGGATGCTTGCCAGTGGCACTGAGATGGGGGTGAGGCAAAGCAAGTGATCCAGCAGCTGTAGTCTTCTTGAAGGGTGGGGTGAGGGGTAGCAGCCAGGGAGGCTTGTGTGAACTGGAACAAGTTGAATTGTGGTCTGGGAGCAGTGACTAAAACAAGCAGCCTATCCACCCAGCCCCTCCACTAAGAGCAGGGGTATTTAACCCTACTCTAGTAATAATAATCCCTAATACCTGTAGTCCCTGGGCCCCCACCCAGCCCAGAATTGGAACTATTCCCAGTATAAAGGAAGAACAGTCACAGAAACGGGAGTGTGACATCCTTCATTGTCTCCTGTGCCCAGTGTTGTTTTAGGGGTAGGAGTGGAGGCAAAGATCAGGTTTAACATCTGCTACGCATGCTTCTAAGGAAGAACCTTCTTCCACAAGCCCACGGCTGTTCAAGACAAACAAAAGGTAGGGCGCTTGCTGAACCTGCAGGGACCCCGTGGTGGCACCTGGGGAGAAGGGTGGGATCTGGGAGACAAAGGGCTTTAATTCCCTAATCCATGAGGATGTGGGCGCTCCTCTGGCCTCCAGGAGTATTCATCCCACAACCAGGAGGGATAGGGGCCAGGTCACAAACCTTGCTGGGGGTCCTGGGGGAGGGTCCAAATGAGGGGCGGTCCAAGCGGGGGGCGTTTGGGAGTGGGGAGGGGCGGCTGGCTGCTTTTGTTCTGGAGGTAAATTAGGAAAGGATTTAGGTAGCATTCTGAGGAAGAGAGCAGTGATTCCACTTAGGCTCCGGGGCTGATGCTGGGTCTCCCATTCGCAAAACAGCGTCTGAATCTCATTACTGCAAACTGTCCCATTTTTAGAAAATACATCACACACACACAACACAGACACACACATACACTCACATACACTCTCACACACCCCCATCCCTCCCCCCCGCAAACCTTAAAGAAAGCGGCCCTCCTCAGCCCGGAAAAACTCACCCTGCGGGGTCCGGGTCTGGGGTTGGGGCGGGGGCGGGGCACAGCACGGCTCCCGGCCCTGAAGGGTTAATTCTAGCGGCCACGGAGCATGCCGGGAGTCGTAGTCCCCTGCGCGCCCGCGGGCTCACGGGATACGCCGCGCTCGAGATTGCAGCTGACACGAGGGCGGTGGCTTCCGGCCGAAGGCGGCGGTTGGTGACTCAGTGTCTTTCCAGCGCGCTTTTTGTCCCGGAACTGAAAGGCAATGAGCAATTTCCAATTCACCCCAACCCTAAAACCCTGCGGGGCCCCTGGGATATCCCTCCTACTTAATCCGGGCGGGCTCCTCGTTTCTTGGGGGCGTGGATGTTTTCCTGGATCTGCTGTTGAAAGAACTCAGAACCAGGGGAAAGGTTGAGGCTGCAGCAGGCAGCGTCGAGGTCAGATAGCTGGAAGCACTTACGGCCCCGGGGAGAGCGGCTGCGGTCTCTTTCACTTCCTCTCGCGGTTTGGTAGAAAAAAAAGAGGCTACAGAGAAGTTTGTTTTTAATGAGCTGGTTGCTGAAGCAAATGTTAAAATTTGCAATTAACGCCAGTCACCTGACCCAGCCTTCTGATTGAGGCTTCCATCCTGCGGCCGCATATGCGCCATCCACCCGGTCTTCATAGGTTTCTGAGCGGAGGGATGGGCTTTCCAGCCCTACTTTCTGAGACACTTCTGCTCAGCATTGGAGTTCACTGGTTACCCTAGGCGTTGATCAGAGGACGGGAACCGGCCCTGTCGGGCCCAACTTCACTCACTGGATCAGCAAATACCCTGGCGGTGCACGGTCATGTGACGATTAGAGTAGAAAACCCGCGCCAGGGCAGTGTGGTGAGGCACGGGTGAACCTTATGGGCAGTAAGTGAGGTTCACTGGTTGGGGAAAAGTTTATTGGAAAAGTAGAAATGAATTGTAGACAGAAATAACGATGGCAGTAAGTTAGCAACCATTTCTGGAGGCCACCATAGATCCAGTACCAATGAAGGGGCTAAATTATCTCAGAGGCAGCACAGAGGGTGCTCACGTGCCTGGGGCTCAGATTTGAATCCGGGTTATGCCAGGTGCTGGTTAGTGACCCTCAGCAGGTTATCTCTTCTGGGCCTCAGTTCCTCATCTGTAAAATTACGATACTTACCTCATAGGACTCTTAGGAGGATTCGAAGTGTAATATTGGTAAAATAGGGCCGGGCGCGGTGGCTCATGCCTATTATTCCCAGCACTTTGGGGGGCGAGACAGGTGGCTCACCTGCGGTTAGGAGTTCCAGACCAGACTGGCCAACATGGTGAAACCCCGTCTCTACTAAAAATATAAGAAAACTAGCTGGACGTGGTGGCGGGCACCTGTAATCCCAGCTACTTGGGAGGCAGAGGCAGGAGAATCGCTCGAACCCAGGAGGCAGAGGTTGCTGTGAGCCGAGATCCCTCCACTGCACTGGGGCCTGGATGACAGAGTGACAGAGCGAGACTCTGTCTTTAAAAAAAAAAAAAAAAGTTTGTAAAATAGAATAGGCCTGGCACAGCATAAGTGCTGTATAAGTGTTTGTTAAATAACTTTCCTTTAATCTTCCTAAGTATGAGGTCTCTAGTATTTTCCCCATTTTACATCAGTGAAGGGAAGGATCAATAGGTGTCATGAAGAGACGGAGAGGAAGAAGGAATACATCTTTTAAGTGTTTGGTTATAAGACTGGGAAAGGGAGGCCGGGCGCGGTGGCTCAAGCCTGTAATCCCAGCACTTTGGGAGGCCGAGGCGGGTGGATCACGAGGTCAAGAGATCGAGACCATCCTGGTCAACATGGTGAAACCCCGTCTC
>NW_016107411.1:2182060-2184064 GCF_001604975.1 Cebus imitator | reverse complement strand
ACGGGGTTTCACCATGTTGACCAGGATGGTCTCGATCTCTTGACCTCGTGATCCACCCGCCTTGGCCTCCCAAAGTGCTGGGATTACAGGCTTGAGCCACCGCGCCCGGCCTCATCCCTGTTCTTTTAATCATAAATAACAAACTGGACTAAACATGGTCCTAAATGGACATAGGGTGATTATGTATGTGAATTATCTGTGAGAAATGCCTGTCTCTCCTCCCTCCCCTCCTCACCTAGCATGTGATTTATATATTCTTATTTTTCTTTGATTTTGTTTTTTCTAGAAACGAGGTCTCACTGTATTACCCAGTCTCAAACTCCTGAGCTCAAGGGATCCTCCCATCTCCACCTCCTAAAGTGCTGGGATTACAGGCATAACCTACCTGGACTGGCCTGTATATTCTTAGAGATTGTATTTTGATAATTCAAGGAGATAGAGATTGCATTTAGGGGGCAGGGAGGGAGGCGAGTATGGAACTTCCATGCCCTCCCTAGGCATGCCATCCTCCAGCAACCTCCACATGTTCAGCTATCTAGAGTGGCCTATTAGACGGAAAGAATATGGAAAGCTGTTAGGGGGCTATTGCACAGTGCTCAGGTCTATGCACACCTACCCTCAAAGCCCAAGGAAGCTAAGAGGCTGAAAAAGGAAGCTGACAAATTCAGTTTCTTAGACATATTTAATAAGAATTTATAAATGGAAACCATGTCTGTGTCTTGGGTGGTGGTGAGACCCAATGGTGGAGCCCCAGGACATTACCCCCTAACTCAGGACTTACCACAGGGAAGGAACCCATAGGACAATTGAAGTCTACCCTGTGGGGCAAGGCAAGAATACTTGGTGAATCTGCCTAAGGCCAGGATTTACGATCAAGATCATTTTGATCTAAGGAGAAATTATGGTAAGTACATGCTCTTACACAAGCAACAGTAGATAAAATACAAATCTTAGAGGCATTCCCAGAATTGGGCTAATCAGAAATCAACCTTCCGAGCACTTTGGGAGGCCAAAGCGGGAAGATCACTTGAGCCCAGAAGTTCAAGTCATGGCAACATGGCAAGAGACCCCAACTCTACAAAAAAATTTCAAAACTTAGCCAAGCATGGTGGCACCTGTGCCTCTGATCCCAGCTATTCAGGAGGAGGGAGGATGACTTGGCCCACTGAGGTGGGAGGATCACTTGGGCCCAGTAGGTCAAGGCTGCAGTGGGCCACATTTGTGCCACTGCACTCCAGCCTGGGCAACAGTGAAACCCTATCCCTAAAAAAATTATTTTAGCTGGGCACGGTGGCTCACACCTGTAATCCCAGCACTTTGGAAGGCCGAGGCAGGTAGATCATGAGGTCAAGAGTTCAAGACGAGCCTGGCCAAGATGGTGAAACCCCGTCTCTACTAAAAATACAAAAATTAGCCAGCATGGTGGCATATGCCTGTAATCTCAGCTACTCAGGAGGCTGAGGCAGGGAACTGCTTAAACCCGGAAGGTGGAAGATGCAATGAACCGAGATTGTACCATTGCACTCCAACCTGAGCGACAGAGTGAGACTCTGTCTAAAAAAAAAAAAAAAATTTTAAACAGCCTGGGCACAGTGGCTCACACCTGTAATCCTAACACTTTGGGAGGCCAAGGGATCACCCGAGGTCAGCACTTCAAGACCAGCCTGGCCAACATGGTGAAACCCCATCTCGACTAAAAATACAAAAATTAGCTAGGCATGGTTGCCGGCGCCTGTAATCCCAGCTACTTGTGAGGCTGAGGCAGGAGAATTGCTTGAACCTGAAGGCAGAGATTGCAGTGAGCTGAGATTACACCACTGCACTCCAGCCTGGGCAACAGAGCAAGACTTGGTCTCCAAAAAAAACAATTAGCTGAGTGTGGTGGTGCACACCTGTAATCCCAGCTACTTAGGAGGCTGAGGCATGAGAATCCCAGGAGGCGGAGGCTGCAGTGAGCCAAGACTCCAGCCCAGGCAACAGAGGGAGACTCCATTTCTTTAAAAA
>NW_016107411.1:2179679-2181030 GCF_001604975.1 Cebus imitator | reverse complement strand
AAAAAAAAAAAAAAAAGAGGTGGAATTGGTGGGAAGTGGTATGTGGAAATAGGCTCCCAGAGGGCACAGTGGAAAAGGTTGAGAGGAAGAGAAGCAGGAGGAGATTGTATTAGGGCCCTTTAGCTGCTCTCTTCAAGCCCCTTTATTCAGTATACAGTACTTTTTTTGTTTTGTTTGGGAGACAAGAGTCTCGATCTGTCACCCAGACTGGAGTGCAGTGGTGCAATCTAGGCGCACTGTACTAACTTCCGCCTCCTGGATTCAAGTGATTCTTGTGCCTTAGCCTCCCAAGTAGCTGGGATTACAGGAATGTGCCACCACGCCTGGCTAATTTTTTTTTTTTTTTTTTTGGGATAGAATTTTGTCATGTTGGCCAGGCTGGTCTCAAACTCCTGACCTCAAGTGAGCCACTGGCCTTGGCCTTCCAAAATGCTGGGATTACAGGCATAAACCATCATGCCCAGCCTCTGTATATATATTTTTTTCTGCCTCCCCTGCCCCCCGAAACAGGGTCTTGCTCTGTTGCCCAGGCCCTGGATATAGTGGCACAATCATAGTTCACTGCAGCCTCAAATTAGTGAGCCACCATACCTGGCTATTTCTTATATTTAGTTATTTGTTATAGTTTTTTTTGACAGAGAGTCAGAAAAGTCTATAAAACTAGGTAAAATTTTACCCATCAGCCGGGTGTGGTGGCTCATGCCTGTAACCCTAGCACTTTGGGAGGCCGAGGCAGGCGGATCACCTGAGGTAAGGAGTTCAAGACCAGCCTGACCAACATGAAGAAACCCCATCACTAATAAAAATATAAAATTAGCTGGGCAGGGTGGCACACGCCTGTAATCCCAGCTACTCAGGAGGCTGAGGCAAGAGAATCACTTGCACCTGGGAGGCGGAAGTTGCAGTGAGCCAAGATCGTGCCATTGTGCTCCAGCCTGGGCAATAAGAGCGAAACTCTGTCTCAAAAAAAAAGAATTTACCCATCAATTGGCAGGATTTTAAAAAATTATAATAATCAGGTTTGGAGAGAATACAGGAAAACACATTTTCACATAATACTGGTGGGAATATAGAAGATGGATATAACGTCCTTAGAATGCAGTTTGGAAGAAAGAACGTATTAAAAGTCATTAAAATGCAGAAGTTTGCTGGGTGTGGTGGTTTATACCTGTAATCCCAGCACTTTGGGAGGCCAAGGCGGAGAGATCACTGGAGGTCAGGAGTTCAAGACCAGCCTGACCAACATGGAGAAACCCCATCTCTACTAAAAATACAAAGTTAGCTAGGCGGCCGGGCACAGTGGCTCAAGCCTGTAATCCCAGCACTTTGGGAGGCCGAGGCGGGTGGATCA
>NW_016107411.1:2177534-2179324 GCF_001604975.1 Cebus imitator | reverse complement strand
TACTCGGGAGGCTGAGGCAGGAGAATTGCCTGAACCCAGGAGGCGAAGGTTGCGGTAAACCGAGATCGCGCCATTGCACTCCAGCCTGGGTAACAAGAGCGAAACTCCGTCTAAAAAAAAAAACAGCAACAACAAAAAACAAAGTTAGCTGGGCATGGTGACACATGCCTGTAATTCTAGCTACTCAGGAGGCTGAGGCAGGAGAATCGCTTGAACCCAGGAGGTGGAAGTTACAGTGAGCCCAGATCGCTTCATTGCAGTCCAGCCTGGGCAACAAGAGCGAAACTCACTCTCACACACACACACACACAGTCTGGCTAACATAGAGAAACCCCATCTCTACTAAAAAACACACACAAAAAATTAGCTGGGCATGTACCTGTAGTCCCATCTACTCGGGAGGCTCAGGCAAGATAATTGCTTAAACCTGGGAGGCGGAGGTTGCAGTGAGCCAAGATCGCACCACTGCACTCCAGCCTGGGTGACAGAGCAAGACAACGTCTCAAAAAAAAATTACCCAGGTGTGGTGCCGGGCACTTGTAGTCCCAGCTACTCTGGTGGCTAAGGCAGGAGAATCACTTGAACCCAGGAGACAGGTTACAGTGAGCCAAGATGGCGCCACTGCACTCCAGCCTAGGTGACATAGCGAGACCATGTCTCAAAAAAATGAAATAAAATAAAATATAGAAGTTAACTCAGCAGACTGGGCTCAGTGACTCACACCTGTAATCCCAGTACTTTGGGAGGCTGAGGCAGGCAGATCACAAGGTCAGGAGATTGAGACCATTCTGGCCAACATAGTGAAAACCCGTTTATACTAAAATACAAAAAATTAGCCAGGCATGGTGACATGCCCCTGTAGACCCAGGTACTTGGGAGGCTGAGGCAGGGGATTTGCATGAAACTAGGAGGTGGAGATTGCAGTGAGACTAGTGACAGACTTGAGACTTCATCTAAAAAAAAAAGGTTGTCTGGCTGGGCATGGTGGCTCATGCCTGTAATCCTAGCAGTTTGGGAGGCTGAGATGGGTGGATCACTAGGTCAGGAGATGGAGACCATCCTGGCCAACATGGTGAAACCCCATCTCTAAAAAAAATAATAATAAAAATTATAAAAAGTTTGTCCTAACAATTCTACTTTTTTTTCCTTGAGACAGTGTCTCAATCTGTTGCCCAGCCTGGAGTGCAGTGGCACAATCTCAGCTCACTGCAACCTCTGCCTCCCAGGTTCAAGCAATTCTCACACCTCAGCCTCCAGGATAGCTGGGATTACAGGCGTGTGCCACCACCCCCGGCCAATTTTTGTATTTTTAGTAGAGATGGGGTTTCACCATGTGGGCCAGGCTGGTCTTGAACTCCCAACCTCAGGTGATCCACCCACCCTTGGCCTCCCAAAGTGCTGGGATTACAGGTATGAGCTACCATGCCCAGCCTAATTGTTTTCTTAGTTTTTTTTTTTTTGAGACGGAGTTTCACTCTTGTTACTCAGGCTGGAGTGCAATGGCACCTCCTGGGTTCAGGCAATTCTCCTGCCTCAGCCTCCTGAGTAGCTGGGATTACAGGCACGCGCCACCATGGCCAGCTAATGTTTTGTATTTTTAGTAGAGACGGGGTTTCACCATGTTGACCAGGATGGTCTCAATCTCTTGACCTCGTGATCCACCCGCCTCGGCCTCCCGAAGTGCTGGGATTACAGGCTTGAGTCACGGTGCCCGGCAATTGTTTTCAAAGAATATTTAATGAAGCCGGGCGCGGTGGCTCAAGCCTGTAATCCCAGCACTTTGGGAGGCC
>NW_016107411.1:2165730-2175414 GCF_001604975.1 Cebus imitator | reverse complement strand
CACCCAGAGTGGAGTAGAATGGCATAATCCTAGCTCACTGATTTTGAACTCCTGGGCTCAAGCCATCCTTCTGCCTCAGTCTCCTGAGTAGCTGAGACTACAGGTGCATACCACCAAGCCTGGCTAACTTTTATTATTTAAGGGTGGGGGTTTTCTCTGGATCCTCTGCCTTGGCCAGCCTTCCCAAATATTGGCATTATAGGTGTGAGCCATCGAAGTTAGCCATCATCTTGTATTTAATATGTAGATTAGGACCTCTTCCCTTATATATACTGAACTCCAAAAGGTTAGAAACGATTAGGGACCCTTCTGGGATGAGAGAATTTGTGCCATCTCCTCTAGTTTTCTGGAAATGTAATTACTTGAAGTGATAAACCAGTTAAGAATGTTTCTCATGTTTCTAAACTAGTTAAGAATGTTTCTTAAAATCACACATTGCAAAGTCCTAGCTTGTATTATCTGATGCCAGCTACAACAGCAGGCCTTAGGCTGTATGCCCAGCCAGTATCTAGAAATTTGACAAGACCTTAAAAATATGAGTTTCGGCCAGGCATGGTAGCTCAAGCCTATAATCTTATCACTTTGGGAGGCCAAGATGGGCAGATCACAAGGGCAGGAGTTCAGACCAGCCTGACCAAAATATGGTGAAACTCTGTCTCTACTGAAAATACAAAAATTAGGTTTATATTTTTCAAGAGAAGATGATAAAGTCCCCCTGAGGCAATTATGAAATCCCCAAGTTCCTATGCCAGTGACCCTGTTTTCAGTAGTTCACTCTGTCCATCTCTCTCCTTTCAATTGGAGGAACAGATGGAGCACAGCTTCTCTAGCTTGCATTCCAGGAAGGTTCCTGCAAGGAGCAGAGTTCAAGGCGAAAAGATATCCAAATTGGCGTACTTCAGCTCCTGTTAGATGGGTCTGAAGCCATTTTGGATGTAGCTGAGCATGCCCTGATGGCACAGACACACTGGGAGCCTGTGCAGTGGCACAAAGCTTCTAGTTTTACCAGGTGTAGGAATCCCTTCCCTAGAAAGCCTAGAGTGGTCAGTAGACAAATTGGATGGGTAACAGAGTTCATCATGGTGACTGGAAATGAGTCTCACCTGAAATGCAACAGCGGCTACTTGACACAGGTCTCTTGACCATCCTCAATATTCTTGGTGGTTGCAACCTTAGTAGGCTTTGACCATTAATTAAACAGACATGATTCATGAATTGGATAAAGGCTTTTGACAGTTGGAATAAATATCAGATGGGTAGGCTGATTCCTTAGCCTTAAGGAAGAGAGCCACAGCTGGTTTGAGTATGATGTTTAATATAAGATGCAGTGGCTTGGCAGAGTTGGTGCAAAACTAAAGAATACCAGATTCAGTTCTAGTCAGTGAATTAACAGCCTAGGCACTTGGGCAAAAAAATTGGCCCTGCTGTCCCAAGTCCTCCAAGGCCCTCTGCATATCACCAGCTAGGAGCTCCAAGACTGATATCCCACTACGTGGAGGCTTGGGTAGAATCCAAGTGTCCCCAGTTCCCAGAGTGAATCAAGAGACTGGCCCCAGTCATCAGAGGAGTAGAATTTTCAGGACAGGCTTGAGGAAAGTGGGGACAGAACTGGACATGGGGGCCTGAGCTATTGTCCATTTGCTACATGCAGGAAGTAGTCCAAGAGGCTCACAGCTGGAGAGGTTAGCTGTCTACCTTTCCACCCATTTGTGGTAGGGAAGAAGGTGACCATCTAGTTAAAGAAAAAAATATCCTTCCAAAGCTGTATTTGGCATAAGCTAATATCACTGCTAGTGCTGCCAGTGGCCAGGCACAGATACAGAAGGCCCTGAGGAGTTGGGAGGAAGGGAGAACAATATGTAGGCAGAGCAGAAAACAGTCAGCTCAGGCCCCACCCCAGGGCCCAGAAGGATAAAGGCCGTGCAATAAATGGAACATACAGTTCTTCTCTTTGGTCAGACAAAGGCCCGAATATGGGCGTGAAAGGTGAAAGGGCTGAAGGGCAAAGGCTCTGCCCTTGGACCCTGGCTTTAGGCTCATCACATTGAGGTGGTGATGCAGTGAGACAAAGGCAGGAAGACAGAGCAGAGGCAGGCTGGGATGGCCGGCTCCTAGGAGCTGCCCTTGTCCTTGTCATCCATTAGGTCATACCTGTGGAAACAAGAAGGCTCATGTAGAAAGACGACTCTTAAAGAATAAAAAAATAAATAAAAAGAACAAAAAGAAAATAAAAAAAAAAAAGATGACTCTTGTGTCGTCTTATTTATAATTGAGACACAATCCAAGGACTTCTCTACTTCATAGAATCAATAGTTCTCAGCTCATATTGTATGTTTTCTTCCTTTCCTGTGATAGGAATTTCTCCCACTTAAATATCCAGACCACCCCCGACCCATGAAGATACTCACCACTGGGCCACACCCTGGGAAAGATCTATCTCAGCTAGGTCCAACTGCACCTGTGTTGGAGGATGGTGGGGGCAAGATGTTATTTTTTTGAGACCGGATCTCTGATGATGTTATTTTGAAATCTCCAAAGACCACGTTCCTTCATCACACACTCATCCCAAACCATTGCAGAGGTAACAGAGTCACCTCTAAAAGATCACCCAGGGTACTTCCTTCTAACAGGTACTACAGCCTTGGTACCAGCAGCTCCCAGCCCTCACCTCTGCCCTGCCATCCTGCCCCCTTACCTTCCCCAGCAGCTCACGCTCTCTTGACATAAAGGAGGAATTAGACTTGACAGAGACATCCAGCTTTCGTCTCAGGGCCTCATCCAGGGGCAGTTCCCACTCAAACCTGGGATAGGACTGGGTGTTAGGGGCCAGGAGTCCTTTCCAAGCCTGCCATCCCTCCATCTGAATGCCCGCTGACTGACCGTTCATTAAATTCAGGATTCAGGGTCCTCTTCTTCTGTGAGGTCTTCCTCTTGGTGCCTCGGTTCTTGTCTGGCAGCAGCAACAGTGACACATAGGGATCAGGAGGATCCCGTCCATTCTGTCGAAGGGCCCTGCAACAGAAGGATGTAGGTGATACATCCCTTCCCAAGGGAAGGGATGGAGGCGACCAGGACAGGGGGGATAGGGTCTCACCGGCAACCGTGAACAATGCTGACCAGCTTTCGTTCTTCACTGTAGTACCACACAGTCAGTTTCACCTGGCCCAGAGGCCCGGCTGGAGGCTCAAGGGGACTATGGAGAAATATCAATAGGTCTGGGAACAGCTAGAGCCTGGTGAACCTGTAATACTTTTTTATTACAGCCCTTTACCTGTCAACATGCGTTAGGCGCTGCCGGAGCTCTGGGGCTGAGGAGGTGATGTGAGGGGGTCCCCCCCAGAGCTCTGGTTCTTCACTCAGTGATGAGGAGCTGTGGCTATAGCTGTGGCTATGAGCTTCCACTCCCGAGTGCTGGGATACCAGGATCTAGGGACAAGAAAGCTGTGAGCTGGGCAGAGTTCTCTCAGTTCCCTCACACTAAGGACACGGCCCTCTGTTGCCACCCTCCTGGGTGTCCCTCAGCTGTGAAGGTCCTCCCCTCCTCCCTCTCATTCTGCCCACCATCTCCTGTCACTCACCCCTAGCTGTGCTCTCAGTAGCACCTGCCCCTGACCACTGCTGAGTGTAAACCAGCGGTCCAAGCAGAGCTGGTCAGCCACGAGGAGCTCTGAGAGGGGCAGGGATAATGAGCCCAGCGCGCCAGTGCCCTCACCCCGAACCTGTGGGGCAACAGGACTGTGATCAAGAGGCGAATGCATCAACAAATGAGTTAATCCTGGTGTTAAAGGTCCAAACGCTTGGACTCTTAGGTGGTTTGTTGAGATTTCCCTTTGAGAAAGGCAGGGAAGCCATGGTAACAGCTGCTAGTCCCTCTGTCCTTCCTTTCTTAACCAGAGTAGATTGGACCATCTTTACTTCATAAGCTTTCAGAAATTATACCAGTAATACCTGCACAGAGTACAGAAAACAACAGTAAAAACAGAACTAAAAACTAAAAGGAAAATGTTTCCTGCCTATTCTACTCCCATTGCCATATTCCAAATGTAGCAATCTTTTTTTTTTTTTTTTTTTTTTTTTTGGTTTTTTTCTTTTTTTTTTTTTTTTTTTTTTGAGATGGAGTTTCACTCTTGTTACCCAGGCTGGAGTGCAATGGCGCGATCTTGGCTCACCACAACCTCCGCCTCCTGGGTTCAGGCAATTCTCCTGCCTCAACCTCCTGAGTAGCTGGGACTACAGGCACGCACCACCATGCCCAGCTAATGTTTTGCATTTTTAGTAGAGACGGGGTTTCACCATGTTGACCAGGATGGTCTCGATCTCTTGACCTCGTGATCCACCCGCCTCGGTCTCCCAAAGTGCTGGGATTACAGGCTTGAGCCACCGCGCCCGGCCCCAAATGTAGCAATCTTTAAACCCCTCCTATTTTCTTGTTCTTGCGGAATTCTAATATGCTTGTTGTATCTCTGCTGATTCCCTGCTATAAAAGATGAAGAACTGAGCTCATTTGTACTTCCTTTCTACTCTGCTAGCATTAAGTTACATTATTGTAAATTCTGTTAATTTCGGCTGGGCACGGTGGCTCCTGCCTCTAAGATAGCTCATGGCTATCTTTTGTCTCCTCTCCATTTGTGCTCCCTAAGAGATCTCACCCATGACTACAATTGCTAGCGGTTGCTTGCTCATATGTTCCAACAGGAGGGCGAGGAAGGAATACCACGTGGGCAATAGATTTGTCTTCTGCATGTCTCCCCTTAGATGTCCTGTGGAGATCTCAAATTCTAAAATTCCCTCTCTGTGCACTCCCTAAGTCAGCAACAGCACCCTTATCCATCCAGCCACCTTGTGCCAAAAACCCCAGAGTTAACGTCTGGGCTGTTCCTTGCTCCTCTACTTGCTCCTTGTCACAACAACCTTCAAATCCCACCAGGCCTTTGTCATTCATTGCTTTTCCTGCTCTAGCAGTCTCCTCCCTGATCTCCCTGCCTCCGGTGTTGTCCCACTCCAGTCCATGCTTTACCCTGTTATCCCCATGAGCTTACCAAAATGCAGATCTGGATATGTGACCTCTCAGCAAAGGCTTCTTTGGCTGGGTGCGGTGGCTCACACCCATGATCCCAGCACTTTGGGATGCTGAGGCAGCGGATCACCTGAGGTCAGGATTTAGAGACCAGCCTGGCCAACATGGAGAAACCTGGTCTCTATTTAAAATACAAAAATAAGCCGGGTGCGGTGGCTCAAGCCTGTAATCAATCCCAGCACTGTGGGAGGCCGAGGCGGGTGGATCATGAGGTCAAGAGATCGACACCATCCTGGTCAACATGGTGAAACCCCGTCTCTACGAAAACTACAAAAAATTAGCTGGGCATGGTGGCGCGTGCCTGTAGTCCCAGCTACTCAGGAGGCTGAGGCAGGAGAATTGCCTGAACCTAGGAGGCGGAGGTTGCGGTGAGCCGAGATCGCGCCATTGCACTCCAGCCTGGGTAACAAGAGCGAAACTCTGTCTCAAAAAAAAAAAAAAAAAAAAAAAAGGCTGGGCGCAGTGACTCATGCCTATAATCCCAGTGCTTTGGGAGGCCGAGGCAGTTGGATCACAAGGTCAGGAGTTCAAGACCATCCTGGCCAACATGGTGAAACCCCATCTCTACGAAAAATACAAAAAATTAGCTGGGCGTGGTGGCAGATGCCTATAATCCCAGAGGTTGCAGTGAGCCAAGACCGTGCCACTGCACTCCAGCCTGGGCAACAAAGAGAAACTCCATCTCAAAAAAAAAAAAAAAAAAAAAAATTAGCTGGATGTGGTGGGGAGGGCCTGTAGTCCCAGCTACTGGGGAGGCTGAGGCAGGAAAATTGCTTGAACCCAGGAGGTGGAGGTTGCAGTGAGCCGAGATTGTGCCACTGTACTCCAGCCTGGGCAAAAGAGTAAGAATCCATCCCAAAAAATAATAAAAAAAAGGTTTCCCTGAGCTTTTAGGATAACATCCATAGCATACTATTCAATAACCCCTATGATCTTGCTCTGCCTGCCTCTTGGATCATAATAAATATGCCTTCTCTCTCCTCCATTTTTTTCTCGGCCTAAAGAGTTTTCCTGCTCTTATTTTCTTGGTCCAGAAGAACCTGGAAATCTACCCTTAACAACCTACCCTTAGGCTGGGCACTTTGGGATGCTGAGGTGGGCGGAATGCTTGAGTCCAGGAGTTCAAGACCAGCCTGGACGACATGGCAAAACCTCATCTCCACAAAAAAATACAAAAATTAGCCAGTGTGGTAGTGCACACTTGTCATCCCAGCTGGGGTGGCAGGATCGCTAGAGCCCAGGAGTTGAAGCTGTAGTGACCCCTGACTGCACCACTGCACTCCAGCATGGGCAATAGAGTAAGACCCTGTCAAAAAAAAAAAAAAAAGCCAGGCACAGTGGCTCATACCTGTAATCCCAGCACTTTGGGAGGCTGAAGCAGATGTAAAACCTGAGGTCAGGAGTTGGCCAACATGGCGAAACCCCATCTCTACTAAAAATACAAAAATTAGCTGGGCGTGGTGGCAGGCACCTGTAATCCCAGCTACTCAGGAGGCTGAAGCAGGAGAATCAATTGAACCTGGGAGGTGGACGTTGCAGTAAGCCGAGATCACACCATTGCACTCTAGCCTGGGTGACAAGAGTGAGAATCCAGTCTCAAAAAAAAAGGCCGAGCACAGTGGCTAACACCTGTAATCCCAGCACTTTGGGAGGCTGAGGCAGGTGGATCACAAGGTCAGGAGGTCAAGACCAGCCTAGCCAAGATGATGAAACCCCATCTCTACTAAAAATACAAAAATTAGCTGGGCATGGTGACGGGCACCTATAATCCCAGCTACTCAGGAAGCTGAGGCAGGAGAATCGTGGGAACGTGGGAGGCAGAGGTTGTGAGGCAAGATAGCACCACTGCACTCCAGCCTCGGCGACAGGGCAAGACTCCATCTCAAAAAAAAAAAAAAAGAAAAAAAGAATCTACTCTCAAGCTCAGGGGTCATCTAAGGATGCCTTTCTTTCTATCTCCAGCTTTTCCCCAGCCTGAACCCCTCCTTTCTTCCCCACAGTGCCTTTTATCTCAGTTATCATTCTGGAAATTTTATCTGGTTATTTTTCTCTCAAAACAGAGTGTGAGCTCCATAAAGATAAGAAGTCAATCTTTTATCTCATCTCTGAATGCTCTGTGCCTGGTTACTGACTGGCCATGGCAGAAATCTGCTAAATTTTGGAAGAATGAGTTTATAGTACCTGCAACTCCAGGCTCTCAGTGTGTGGTTTCCTGATGAGAAAGGAGGCGCTCTCATCCCAGACAGGGGCTGAAGTTTGTGAAATGGTCTGGTGGAGATGGGGGCTTATGATCAGTGACTGATACTCCTATTCCTCTTGTCCCTCCCGTTTCCACCCTGCAGCATTGCTTCATACCTTGGTTTTATGAGTAGTATCTCCCACCGTGAGAGTAGCATAAGGGCTGGGGGGCTTGGTGCCTTTTCGCAGCTGGAAAGAGAATACTGTGTTAGCCTTAAATTTGGACCTAATTAGGCAGATCCCCCTCACAAATTATATCCTCAGCCAACAGCCATGCCTCTGTTATTACTTGGTAGCCACTACCCTTGAGGCCTTAGACAATTTTTCCCACCCCTGCACCACCCTCAGAAAGAAAGGAGCCATTTTTCCTATTCCACATACACCAGGAGCATCCAAACCTGAGGGAGGTAGAAGGGCCAGGAAGTTACGGGGCGTAGGGAGCGTAGTGCGATCTTACCGGCAGGTCCTCTGCCCGCTCCATATAGACGGACAGCAGGGCTGCAGCCAGCTCCGCACTCTTCTGAGTCTGGATCAAACTATTCACTTGCAGCACCTGCGGGGGTCACATGGGGGTGGGGAGTGGTAACTAACACCTTGGGGTCTGGCATGTGCCTTGAATGCTAAGAGAAGAGCTCACCCTGCCCCATCTTGGATCCCTTCCTTCCTCCAGTCTCCTGCCCTACCTCCTCTAACTCAGCAGCAGTGGGACGGGGGGTGAGACGCTCCAGGCGCAAGTGCAGGCGGCCAGATGGGACATCCTCCAGAGTCAGCCACTGTGGAAGTAGGTAGGGTGAAGAATTGCAGATATGCAGACAGGAGAACTAGGAGAATGAGGCTTGGGCAGGATCAGGAGGGGTCACTGACTCTAGTTCCATGCTCACCTCATCAAGGAAGCCACTGTTTAAGACTGTGGTGAGACTCACTCTACACCTGTTGAGGAGACAGAGTAAGACAAAAGGCAGATGGTAAGAACCAAGTCTCTGTCCCGGAGGCCAGACTCCATAGCCTAAAGAGCCCAGCCTGTTTTTTACCTGGACTCCTATCCTCTCACCTGCCCAGAAAATCATCCTTGTCCAAGTCCTTGTCAAAGACTTCAATGTCTAGCTCTTGGCCTGGAATTGATGTGACAATCACCTAGTGGGAGAAAAAAGTGCAGATGAAAGGGGATTCTCTCCTTTTCCTCTGCAAACAACTGAACCCTCCCACCCAAGCAACTGAACCTCGGAGGTTTCTGGAGCACTCCTGGAGTTGAGGGGGAAATGGGGCAGAACCAGGAGTCACAGCCACTGAATTCTGACCTCAAAAACCTCATTCCAGCGGGGATTGAGATCTTCCCGAACAACATGGCTCCGGAAGCTTCGTCCTGCCAGCTTTAGTTTGACATAAGGGTCTGACTTGCCCTTCACCAGTCCCCCCAGGAAACGGTCTTTGGCAATCAGGTCCTGGGCCTCTAATACATGGATCCGAAGCACATGCTGCAAAAGGGACAGAGGGGACACCAGATGGCAAAGGGAGAGAGACCTGTGAGAATCCGCCTTCAAACAGGCTTTGCACACTTAGTGGGGCAAACAGACCCTAGTCCTTTCCAGATACAGACTCACCTCAGTCCCAAACTGGCTATCAGGAGTAGTGTGACAGGGTCGAGGTGGGGCATCCACACTGCTGCCTCTCTGGGGACTCTCATTGTCCTCATCCCAAGCATCAGGACTGCCGGGCACAGTGGGGAAGCTTACTTCTGATGAATCCAAGTACAGGATCTGGGAAGCGTAGCATGATGTTGAATCAAAGAAGTGCAGCTTGCCACCAGCAGGCACGGCATGTGAGGTGGGCTAGAGGAGGGGCTCTGACAGAGGAACTAGGTGCTGCCTTGGCTGGGTCATCTCTAGAGGGTTCCCTCCACACCCCCTCAACCCACAAGCCATTCCTTCCACCAGTCAGATCAACAAATATGTTTTGTGTGCCTGCTCAACATTTCCATATATATTAGCTCATTTAATCTTAGGGGGCTCCCTTTCCTCACTCTTCAGACCAACGAATCAACAGGCCTTTCTCCCAACCCTCAGCACCTCCTCCATTTCCATACCCTCATGACTAGTTTCATGTAGAGTCTGGAGTTTGGGCCAGAGCTGCTGAGCTGGAACCACTGGTCCAAGGTGAGTTCTGGGGCAGTCAGCAGGCGGGCCAGAGGCAGGGTCAGTGCTCCTAAAGTCAGGGCCCTGGAGTCATCCTTCACCTACAGACACAGGAGGAGGGACTACAGTGAAGAGATTAGGGGAAAGGAAGGCATACTTGAAAAATGCTAACATGGCACCAGCTTCCTTCCTCTCTGCACCAATCACAAAGCTCCTGCTCCACTCAGGGCTGTCTTT
>NW_016107411.1:2151544-2163955 GCF_001604975.1 Cebus imitator | reverse complement strand
CAGGATTTCACCATGTTGACCAGGATGGTCTCGATCTCTTGACCTCGTGATCCACCCGCCTCGGCCTCCCAAAGTGCTGGGATTACAGGCGTGAGCCACCGCGCCCGGCCTCTATGACCTTTAAAATGCTGAATGTAAACAATTTTATTGAGGCATAAATTTATATACCATAAAATCAGTCATTTTAAATATATAATTCCCAATTATAAAAAATGATTCTGTTGGGAGGCTGAGGTGGGTGGATCACGAGGTCAGGAGTTTGAAACCAGCCTGGCCAACATAGTGAAACCCCATCTCTACTAAAAATACAAAAAAATTACAGGCATGGTGGGGATGCCTGTAATCCCAGCTACTCAGGAGGCCGAGGCAGAAGAATTGCTTGAACCCGGGAAGCAGAGGTTGTGGTGAGCCAAGATTGTGCCACTGCACTCCAGCCTGGGTGACAGAGCAAGACTCCATCTTAAAAAAAAAAAAAGTCTGGAGCAGTAGTTGGAGAACAGTGAAGAGATATTCAGGGAGCTGGGGAGTCTAGGTAGATGGATTAAAACTTGGCATCAGCCGGGCATGGTGGCTTACACCTGTAAACCCAGCACTTTGGGAGGCTAAGGTGGGCAGATCACGAGGTCATAAGATCTAGAATATCCTGGCCAACATGGTGAAACCCATCTCTACTAAAAATACAAAAAATCAGCTGAGTATGGTGGTGTGTGCCTGTAGTCCCAGCTACTCAGGAGGCTGAGGCAGGAGAATCACTTGAACCTGGGAGGCGGAGGTTGCAGTGAGCCGAGATTGTGCCACTGCACTCCAGCCTGGTGACAGAATGAGACTCCATCTCAAAAAAGAAAAAGAAAAAGAAAAAAAAATTGGCATCAAGGAAAAAGAAGGGGAGAAGTGGCACAGATCTGGGAAGAAAGAACAAGGTATTCAGGAGGTGATGAAGGGGTGATTATCTCACCTGCACATCGAGCTCCTGGCTTTGAGGGTCTTGTAAGAAGAACCGGAACGCTTCCTCCCACACTGGGCAGTTGCTGCTGTAGACAGCCTAGAGATGTAGAGGAGGAGGGATTAAGGGTGTATACCACAGCACCACTCCTGTTTCTCCAGAAAACCCCTGCACTTAACAGGCATTCTAAAGGGGAGACCATCCCAAGAGCAGGCCTCTACCCATCCCACCTGGCGCCCCACAGTGATGTCCTGGCCCTCACCTTGCTCTCCTGAGTCACATCCTGAATTGACAGTTGTACCATGGGGTTGGGTTCCTTATTCCCCTTCTTCAGCTGTGGGGGTACAATTCAGAGGTTACCATCTTGGGGATTTTGGTTTTGGTGAAGAAAGGTGGGATCGTATCAGAAACCTTTCCCTGAGATGGATCTGATCCCCTCCCTGGGACCCTTGTGTTACATGTTGATACTTCTGGAGCAAAGCAGGCAGGGACATTTGTATCCTCAGCAAGGCAGGGTGGGAAAATGCTACATCCAGGGCTCCTGTTCACCCAGCAGAACTCACAGGAAGATCCTGGCCCCGATCCAGGTAGACAACTAAGATGGCAGCTGATGGGGGCTCTGGTCGAGAGGAGACTCCCCGATTCCACTGTAGAACCTGTGGAGGGGTAGTAATAGATCTTGGTCCCTGCTCCGAGTCCCCTACACTTCCAGCTACCTGTTTCTCCCCTGTCAGCTTTCTGTTTCCCATGTGGCTTACCTGCTCCAGTTTCTCTGCATCTGACAAAAGCGACAGCCATTCTAGCCTCAAGTGAACTTGGCCTTGCCCACCTTGTAGAGGGAACCACTAGAAGAAATGGAGATGTAGTAGAGATCAGATACCTGCCCAACTCCTTCCATACCAACTACTGTCTGCCCAAAGGGTGAGATGAGCCCCCACCTTCCTGTTTTCCCAACTTACATCATCCAGGACGCCAGCCTGTAACACCTTCCCTACATCCAGCTTCATTCTGGGGGTCGGGAGGGGAGAGGGTAGTGAGAGGGAGAAAAGGGGAGTGTTGTAATTAGCAGCATGTCAATGGCCCTCCACTCACCCACCAAGAAATGACTGGTGGATCTCAGACTCCCTTCTTCCTCTCAGGAGATATTCGCCTGCGTATGTGAGTGTGTGCATGGTAGGAGTTGGGGTGGGGAGGTTAGGAAGGAAAATTATACATGATTCCGAGGCCCAAAAAGTGAGTATAATTACCTCCGGAACCTCGGTAGCATGGGCTTTAGAATTCTAACAGGCAGAGTCTCACCTGCCCAGAAAGTCATCTTTATCTGGATCCTTGTCGAACACCTCCACTTCAATCTCCTGCCCTGGTACCTCGTGTACCATCACCTGGGGAACACAGAAGGCTGAGTGTCTCATGGGGCTGCAGCTGTGAGGATCATCCAATCAGCATCTTCTCTCACAACCTCCTGGGGCTTCCCCATTTCACACAGATGCTCAGCTCTCCCACCTCGTAAGTCTCTCTCCACTGGGGGTTGAGTTCTTCATCGATGACACGACTGCAGAATGTCTGGGTACCTAAACGCACAAGCGCATAGGGGTCTGACTTGCCCTCAATCAGGCCCTTCACATATTTGTCCTTGGAACTCAGCCCTCGAGCAGCCAGCAGGTGAATTCGAATAATGCCCTGGGGGAAGGAATCAGATGGTGAAAAACCAAAGACCCACCATGGGGTTCCTGAGAACTGAGAGAGGGATGTATCTAGTTGGGGAGAGGCCATACCCTGGGCAGAGGGGAACGTAGCTGAGCCACATCTTGAAGGTCAGGCACAAGGGGCACCAGCAATCGGTTGGGCAACACGAGGAAGGCTGCGATGGAGTCCATGATCATGGTGTCAGAGAGGGAGCTGAACGGAGGAAGAGGAGGAAGTGGGTATGGCCTCAACTTCCAGCCTTCTCCCAACCCCAACTATGTTTCCCACAGCCAAGGGAGACCTAAAGCTGTAAGAAAGTCCTTTTGTGAAAATCCTTTGTGCTACGCCTCTACCCTAATTCCCTGCCTACTGTTCTCTCCCGTCTTCACTGCCATCCCCATTGCCTTTTGCAGTCTTCCGCCATCTTCTTTCCCTACCCACTCCTCCAACCTGAAGAAAAATCACAGTATCAGACTTTCCAGGGGTATTTGTCTTCGCTCCCCAACTGAAGTTGGGGCTCCTAGAGGACACGATCAGCATCTTTGACTGCTCTGTGTCCCTCAAACCCCCAACCCAGCCAGCACTGGAGTGCTCAGCACGTGCTGAGTAAGTCCTTGATACCTAAGTCCTGGGATATCCAGCAGGTTGGTCATCCCTGTCCAGTTGATGTCTAGGGTCTGGAGGGAAAGAGTAGGGGTCAGGACAGATCCTATGGGGTGTGGTCATACCCATCCAACAGTCACCAGAACCCCTCAGCCTTCTTGTCAATTCCCTTCTCATTCCCCATAGCTGACTGCCCTCATCCTCCCAGCCCTCTCTGTTCCCCTGCTTCCCCATCCCCTTCACAGTTCTCCCTTACCGGGCGTCGGATGAAGAACATCGACACAGCCCCCACGATGGGAAGGTCCCCAATGAGTGGCTCCAGAATCACCCGTAAGACCCCGTGTAGCTGAGGCAAGAAGAGAAAATCAAAGCCTTTCCCCAGAAAAATCCCTCTTCTTCCTCCCAGACTTTCCCGGCCTTGGTCCTTCCAACCTCAAACTTCCCCGTATCCCATGAAACTCAGGACAAACACTCCCTATTACGTGGGCCCCTGACATCTGCCCTACCTGCATGCCCTTGATTCCTGCTTTGCAGAAGTATTTCTTCACTTCCACATCAATCTGCACATCACCTACATAGCTAGGGGTTGGTAAGGAAGAGAACCAAGAGGGTTAGTCCTTGGCCGAAGTTGAGGGGTTGGGGAGTGAGGTAGCCTGGACTGACCAGGACACATTGACGGGGAAGCAGTAAGAGTGGTGAGTGGTATTACCTGATGTTCAAGTCCAGCAGGATCTGCTCTTTTCTCCGACCACGGTGAACCTTGACTCCGATGATGCGCAATGGCTGTGGAGAGAGAAATTCCTGAGAGGGGGAGGAGAGGGGGAGGGAGAAGTACCTCTTCGGTCCACTCTGGGCCACTCACCCTCCCTATCCCACCTCCTCCCTTTCTCTCCTCCACACATACCTTTTCACCCAGTTCCACTCGTGTAAATGTAAATGTTTGCAGATGGGGATTAGATCCCCGAACAGCCGGGGCCACAGTTTCAGCCAGAAGCTTCTCCATGTACTGGCCCAGGAAGGGCCAGACCTGGGCCACAATCTGGGAGGAAAGAGAGACGGTCAGAGGAGAGCCCAGTCTTCCCTCTCAAGGCAAGTTCCTTCAGGATCCTCCCCATGGAGCGCACTGGGGGGATGACGCTGGGTCTGGCAAGAAGAAACAAATCCCCATCCTCCCCTCTTCAAGACTAAAAATCAAATCAGTCCTCACCTTATTGAGCCATTCAGCCTTTTCCACGTCTGGGAAGCTGACCTGGAGGTGGGGAAGGCAGAGACAGTGATGTGCACACCCTCGACTCTGGTTTCCTAAGATGCTGGTGGGATGCCGCAGAGGGAGGGAGTAAAGTGTGACGCATTCCTCACATTCTGGGTGGGCGAGGGGCTGGGATGCCCAAGAGCTCATTCCTCACAGAGTTTGGGGGCTGAGGTCTCTTTAATAAGGGGAGCTGACAGGGTAGAGGCCACACTGTTGCTCTATGGATTGCTCAGGGACTTGAAAAATGACAGCTGCTAAGGCGGAGAGGAGGGGGAGGAGGAGAAGGACACATTCTTTTTGGAGGGGGAGGTCCAGTCAAATCAGAGGGAATCCTGACATTTAAAAAGTCCTGGTTCCAGGCCGGGTACAGTGGCTCACGTCTGTAATCCCAGCACTTTGGGAGGCCTAGGCGGGTGGATCATGACATCAGGAGTTCGAGACCTGCCTGGCCAACATAGTGAAACCTCAGCTATACTAAAAATACAAAAATTAGTCGGGCATGGTGGAGCGCCTATAGTCCCAGCTACTCGGGGGGGCTGAGGCAGGAGAATCACTTGAACCCGGGAAGTGGAGGTTGTGGTGAGCTGAGATGGTGCCACTGCACTCCAGTCTGGGCAACAGAGCAAGACTCCGTCTCAAAAAACAAAACAAAACAAAACAAAACAAAAAAACAAAATTAGCCGTGGTGGTTCATGCCTGTACTCTCAGCTACTCCGGTGCCTGGGGCAGGAGAATCGCTCGCTTGAACCCAGGAGGCAGAGGTTGTGCTGAGCCATGATGGTGCCATTGCACTGTAGCCTGGGCAAATAATGAAATTCCGTCTTAAAAGAAAAAAAAAAAGAAAAAGTCCTGGTTCCTTTTTCCAGCCTTCCTTAATTCCCCTCAGATGGGGCTTCTAGAGCAGGAAGGTGAGGAGTGAAGCAAGTCCTCGAGTCAGGGAGGGGCCAGAAGATCTAATCAGGCCTGAGTCTCTGTGGGGTTTTTGGTGGTTTTTTTTTTTTTTCTTTTCCTCTCTCTATGTGACTCCTTTTAAGGGAAAGGACACCTGAGCTTTGTATTGGGGGTGGGAAGATTGGTTTCCATGATGAGGAGGAGGCAGACAGTTGCTGACGGGGCTACAGGTCCCCTAGGGCCATTTCTCCCCCTTTCTCCTCCTGTTTCCAGTCCAGGGCCTGGGAAGCGTGGCTGTGTCTGCCTAGTGTCAATTTTGATTTCTCTCTGCTGCCATTCTTCCCCTAGACTGGCACCTCTGCTGGGAGGGACCGGGTAACGGGCTTTGCGTCTGAAAGGCTAGAGAGCAGGCATCCGCCTCAGCACAGGAGACGCAGTCGCCGCAGAAACAAGGGTCTCGGCCCCAAAGGAACAAACGCAGCCCACAGTCCGGAAAAGGGTGTGGCCGGCCGGGTGTGGGGGAGTGTGGGCCGCGGGCACTGCAGCAACCGCACCACCTCCTCCCTCACCCCGCCCT
This sequence comes from Cebus imitator, assembly GCF_001604975.1. Taxonomy (NCBI): domain Eukaryota; kingdom Metazoa; phylum Chordata; class Mammalia; order Primates; family Cebidae; genus Cebus; species Cebus imitator. The sequence goes on along the minus strand of NW_016107411.1, from coordinate 2,158,003 downwards.
CCGTCCAGCAGCCGCCTCTGCCGCGCTGCAGCCTGGCTGCTGGAAGCTTGAAGGCGGCTGCCCGACGGCCTTCCAAGGGCCGGCCCTGGGTCCCAGCGGGTACCCGGGGATAAAGGCAAGAAAAGGGAGAACCATATGGCCTTAAGTAGGTAAAAAGTCTCGAGGAGGATGCGAGAGGCGAGGGAAACCCTCGAAAAGTAACGGGGCCAGGATTTCTGGGAGCAGCAAAGGCGCGAGTGGCACCAAAAGCAAGAGGGGCGTTCAAGATGGTTTGGCTAGGAGGGAGAGCTTCGGCTGAGATGGGCTTCCCAGATGTTGTTACTGCTGTTGCCCAAGAGTAGAGGAAGAAGTCCTGATTCTGTGGAAGGATCCAGTCTGGGCGTGCGAAGGGGTGGGTGGGGAGAGTGAGCAGTCGGTCCTAAGAGTGGCGCGTCCAGTAGGCAGGCGGCTAGTGGGGAGAGAGGGGAAAGTGTGGGGCCCACTGTCCCAAGGCAGGGAGCTGACTCTAGGCATAAGGAGAGAAAGCCCCAGGCGGAAGGGGTGGAAGGGGGCTAGGCTGCACCGAGGACCAAGAGTGGTCGCTCACCCAGGCAGGTAGCTCTCGATGACTCATATAAAGAGTTTTCGCCGTGAGCTGCTCCTCGTCGTCCAGTAGCTGCCTCGCTGCTCGAAGGCTCCGTTCTTTCTCGTCGCGGACCCGGCGCCAGCCCAGGTAGAGGGCGAGGCCGAAGAGCACGAAACCCACGCTGAGTCCCACTGCCCCGGCCAGGTACACCGGTATCAGCACCAGCAGCCGCCTTCCGAATGAAGTCAGCACCGCCAGGGCCTCACCCGCCGCGCCAGGGCCAGCAGGTTGGCCCCCGGAACCTGGGTCTGGCTTTGCGTGAGCAGCGGGGGGCTGGTCAGTGGGGTCGGAGGGAGCAGAGGGCTGGTCCAAGGGGCTGGGTCTGGGGCCCTCTCCTGGAGACCGCTCCATTGTGTCACCTCTGGGAGGATCCGCCCGACCCGGGGACCGGCTGGAGGTATCCCAGTCTTGCGACCAGCTCCCCCCGGCAAAACGTGATCCCCGGGAGGGAGGAGGGGACTTCAAGCCACGCCCCTCCTTTCTGGCGATTTGGGTTGGTCTGTGCTGCACAGACCAAGGTGGAGTTAAAAGGTTGAAACTCCTCCTCTCTTCCGCGGGGAAGCGAGAGGGTTTCTGATAGGTAGGGCCTCCCTGATTGGGTCCGAAGGACAAGATGGGAGGTCTGGGATGGCGGGAAAAGGAAGAAAGAGGCTCAAAAGCGGCATTCGATTGGTAATAAAGAAGAGGAGGCGTGGTGCACCATTTCAGGAGAGGCGGGACCAAGAGCTCCCCCACGTGGGATTGGAGTGCCTGTGGTATGATGTCATGCAGAGCCGCACCGCCAATTTCTGGGTTTTGGAGAAAGCCCAAGTTGTGAAGTTGAGGGGTTGTGGAGCGTCAGGATTTCCCTCTGCTCATTCGGACAATTTGTCAGAATTTGGTCTGGGATATGCATATGTTCTTTTTCCGACTTTCTCTAGTTTTCATACTCTAAGCCCATTCCTTATCCTTCAACTTTTCCCTGCCTGCTCTTAGAAAAGGAAAGGACACGATCGTATTTGGAATGAATGTGTTTGAAGACTGACCCTGTCTATCCCGTCCGCATCCCCTGCCTTGTTTGCGTGGTGTAATGAATGACCCTGGAGAAAACTGGAGAGTCAGAGAAGTACAGAGTTGAGATAATCCAGTCTTCATGGAAAGAGGGGAAAAAAGCAGAGTGAATAGAAAGTGAGGCTTTATTTCTTTTGGGAAATTTCCAAGAGTTGGTAAGTCATCTCTGTCATCGAGGATGGGGTAAGACTAGCTGGCTCCAAAAGGGAGGGGGGCAGTGGAAATTATTACATTTTCCAATAATTTCCTGACCCTGAGGAACTTCTAGGACACTAAAATGAGGAATCAAGAGTAAGGGAAAGACAATTCCCCTTCTCATTTGCCTGAGTTAGAAGAAAAGTTTGCCATACAGTCAGGTGCAGAACTAACGTAGTTCCACAGTGTACTGTGTAGGTTTAGGAAGGAAAAAGTGCAGAGTACACTGATGACTATCGTCACTAGTTAACTGGTCTTAAAGGTGGAGTGTTGTCCTGGGATCTAGGTATGAGGCTAATTGGAAGTTTAAGTATTGGTCATAATATGATTACCTTTACTGCAGTATATATGCGGCATATTATGGAACCCTGTCAAATGATGCAGCAGCAGAACTGGGGTTGATCACTGGGGAGAAACTAGCCATTTGTTAGAGGAAGTGTCTTACAGGATGAGGCCTGCAGCTGATAAATTTTTTCTGGTTCAGCAGAGCATAGATTTCATCAGGCTATATTTACCAAAGCTCCCTAAAGCCTGTCCCTGCTGCTGGGCACAGCAGCTTACGCCTGTAATCCCAGTACCTTGGGAGGCTGAGGCGGGCGGGTCATGAGGTCAGGAGTTCGAGAGGAGCCTAACATAGAGAAACCCCGTTTCTACTAAAAATACAAACAAGGTGTGGTGGCATGCGCCTATAATCCCAGCTACTCAGGAGGCTGAGGCAGGAGAATCGCTTGACCCTGGGAGGTGGAGGTTGCAGTGAGCCGAGATTGCGCCACTGCACTCCAGCTTGGGTGACAGAGTAAGACTCCATCTCAAAAACAAGCAAACAGAAAACCTATCCTAGCCTGAACTCAGTGGCTCACGCCTGTAATCCCAGCACTTTGGGAGGCCAAGGCGGGCGGATCATGAGATCAAGAGATCGAGATCATCCTGGCCAACATGGTGAAACCCAATCTCTACTAAAAATACAAAAATTAGCTGGGCGTGGTGGCGTGTGCCTGTAGTCCCAGCTACTCGGGAGGCTGAGGCAGGAGAATTGCTTGAACCCAGGAGGCGGAGGTTGCAGTGAGCAAGATCGTGCCACTGCACTCCAGCCCGGCGCCTGGTGACAGAGCAAGACCCTGTCTCAAAAAAACAAAAAACAAAAAAAACCTGTCCTGTCCCTGCCCAGCCTCCATCCCTTAAATTTTTACACTTCCTTTTCTCTACTTCCCTAGGGCTAGCAGTATCTCAACTGCTTCATTCAGTTTGCAGAACTATTTAAGAAACAATATTCTGTCTCCTACATCCTCCATATCCCCACAAGTGGGCAGGGAGAAAACGGAAACAAGGAACTTGGAAGAATTATGAGTGATCTGCTCACTAACGGATGAAGCAGAACTATAGCAGGAACATGGATGAACCTTCTTAGAGAGACATCTCTCTATAAACTGAAATTTGCCAAGCACTGGAGCAGGGGAGGAGGTTCCTAAGGATGGGAGAATGGAGAGGATGACCTATGGAGGTTCCTTTCCAAACTTCTCTCTTCCTCACCTCATCTAGATCATCAGAAATTATATGGGGGATGAAACTTCATCCTCAGGAAGGTCTTGTCCCAGCTGGGGCCCAGGAGCCACAGGATCGCCAGCTGCAATGCAGTTACCGACACAAGTAAACAGGGTGGGTCCCCACCCACTGACAATCCTGCTGCCCAGGTGCCACCTGGTGGTGATAAGCAGTAAGTGGACAACAGGAAGGGATGGCCATTTGTAGAGGAAATGTTTGGCCATTTGTTAGAGGATGAGGCCTATAGGAGAGAATACTTAAACTTCCTGGACTTGCAATCTGCATTTATATGTAAACTACAATCACCTTCCAGAGGCAGAGGATCGGATATGGTACTCTGATCTCAGCTCACAAAGATGGGAAGGGCAACAGGATATGAGGAAATTCCTCTGTATTCCTTAGTCCTCAAAAATTACTGCCAAATCAGGCATGGTGGCTCATGCCTGTAATCCCAGGCATGATTTGAAGCAGGCGGGTCACCTGAGGTCAGGAGTTCAAGACCAGCCTGGCCAACATGGCGAAACCCCATCGCTACTAAAAATACAAAAATTAGCTGGGCGTGGTGGTAGGCTTGTAATTCCAACTACTCTACTTAGGAGGCTGAAGCAGAATCACTTGAACCCAAGAGTCAGAGATTGCAGTGAGCTGAGATCACGCCACTACACTCTAGCCTGGGCAAGAGTGATACTCAGCCTCAAAAAAAAAAAAAAAAAGTTACTGCCAAGTAATGATCCCTTTGTTGGATGGCTATATCATTAGAACTTTCCTATGTCAGTCTGGAGTCAGACTGTCTGAATAGATTGATTCCTGGCCCCATTCCTTACTTGCAGAACCCTGGGCAGGTTACTTTTTAAGCCTGCTTTCTCCTCTGTAAAATGGGTACTACAATAATAGTACCCATTGCGTCAATGAGATGTTGCATGTCAAGTGCCTAGCACAGAGCCTTGGCTTATATTAAGCAATCACAAATGTTAAGCCACTATTCTAGAACTCCCTTTTTAGGGAGGACCTTCCTCCACTGGGCAGCCCTTCAAAGATCTGAAGACTTCTATTTGAAGTTTTATCTTGCCAGCCTTTCCTTGTTTCCGGCAAACCCCATTGATTTGTCAATGGCCATCTTTAAAAATTACATTTAGAAGAACACGCTACTAAGTAGTTACACTTAGGCAGAACATAGAACTGCTGTATTTATAATCCATGACCAAGGTTCTACTACCCTTGTGGAGCTGCTAGAAAGATGCCTAGAACATAGGAGGCTCTTAATATTTATAAATTGACATATTGAGGGCTAAGATTATAATTTGTTTTTTTTTTTTTGAGACGGAGTTTCACTCTTGTTACCCAGGCTGGAGTGCAATGGCGTGATCTCGGCTCACCGCAACCTCCGCCTCCTGGGTTCAGGCAATTCTCCTGCCTCGGCCTCCTGAGTAGCTGGGACTACAGGCACGCGCCACCATGCCCAGCTAATTTTTTGTATTTTTAGTAGAGACGGGGTTTCACCATGTTGACCAGGATGGTCTTGATCTCTTGACCTTGTGATCCACCCGCCTCGGCCTCCCAAAGTGCTGGGATTACAGGCTTGAGCCACCGCGCCCGGCTAGGATTATAATTTGTTGTAGCCAACTGGAAGTCCCAAGTTATTCTCATGTGAATTATTGCTAATATAGATCTCTAACATTGTTCTTCAGACAAGCTCAAGACCTAAGCAATTTTTTAGTGGGAGAGTGCTCCAGTGTTTTAGTCAATCCAAGTCACAGACATTTTGAATATAATTTAGCTCTTCCTGTGTTACTGTTGATAAATGGGGTTTTTATATGTTTACCCAAGTTGGGTTTTTTCTTTTTATAATAAAACATAACACTTGGGCACATCACTACAGAACAGAGATTTCTCTAACATAAACACACTAACCAACACTAAGTACACGTGTTCAGTTTGATTCCACCAAATGCTACTATTTTTTTTTCTTACTTTTTAACCAGAGACATTTGAATGGAAAAACTGCTACTATTAACTAAGCCATAATTTTCTTCTTATCTGTGATGACTTAGCAGGTGAGAGAGAGGAAAGCAGCTCCTGTAATCTGGGAACTGGTCTAACACAGCCAGGATTCAGAGATATTAGGGCTGACCTGGTGCTCACAGGTAGCCAATGTGTTCTCTTAGATGCAAACAATCTCACAAAACACCAGCATTGGACAAGGTCACTCGGTGACTGTGATGAAGTGAGACAAAAAACAAAATCGCTTCACAATTTTGTTTAAGCACAAAACAAGGTCTGTGTGCAAACCACAAAACAGGAAACATCCCCTTTCCCAGCTAGTGACTTCATCATCAATTGCAGCTTAGGTTCACTTGTCTGCCCTTCTTCTAGACAAGCTACTCAATCACAGAATTATCCTTGCTTCCTTTAACAGCACCCTATCCAAAAGAACACCCACTTTCTTGAATCTTCCCCAAAATCAATTAACCAAAGTCTAAGTCTTCTAAGTCCTTCCTAATACCCTCTTGCTGAGACACACCACAAATTCCAAATGGTGTGCCCTCTCCCTCACTGCAATGAACATTAAACCAAACTTGTTCAAGTACCAGGTGTATTCTTGGCGGTCTTTAGCTAGAATAAATACATATAAGACATACAATGTCTAAAGTTTCCCAATCTACCTCTTTGGAGATAACTTGGCAAAGAGGAAATAAAGTCAGTCATCATTTGACTGAGAATCCATGTTGGTATCTATGGTTACATTCTTCTTTAAATGCTTGTAAGCCATCTCTTTTAATAGTCTAGAATTGCCAGGTGCAGTGGTTCACGCTTGTAATCCCAGCACTTTGGGAGCCCGACGTGGGCAGATTACGATGTCAGGAGTTTGAGACCAGCATGGCCAACACAGTGAAACCCCATCAGTACTAAAAATACAGAAAATTAGGGCATGGTAGCAGGCACCTGTAATCTCAGCTACTCAGGAGGCTGAGGCAGGAGAATCGCTTGAACCCAGGAGGCAGAGACTGCAGCGAGCCAAGATTGGCGCCACTGCACGCCAGCCTGGG
>NW_016107411.1:2140180-2151508 GCF_001604975.1 Cebus imitator | reverse complement strand
TCTAGAGTTGTGCCAGATGTGCACTTAAAAATCTGTTAAGAAAAAAAAAATCGTGCCCAAAACATTAAACTTATCAATGTGTTGTTTCTAAAACCCACATTGTTTGCTCACTTTTAGTCATTGGGTTTTTTTTTTAATGACTACCCTTGACCTAGCCCACCATCTCCAATCCCACATGTGACCTGAGTGATCAACCAGACAAGACAGCAAGAGGTAGCAGGAGATACGATGAGGGGGAACACAATCCGGGATCACTCTCCACCCCCAAATCTACTGTCCCAGTAGACTAGACACCTGAGGTGTTTTCCCTACATCAGCCGTGAGCTGAGAAGGAACTGAGGTTTGGCTGTTGGGGCCCCTGGCCTTACTGACTTTAAAGTAGATTTAAAACATCTGGTCCTATGTGGAGACACAGGAAAGGGATAAACCCTGAGGCTTGTGTCCCTAGAAGGACTCCTGTTTCCCAGACCTCCCAAGCCTTAAAGGCTTAAGGAACTGGCCACTGAGGAAGGGCTGGGATAGGAGGGACATTAACTGCCATCAACTCAGAGGCAACTTCCACGTGTCCTGCTGTTTGAATAAGGATCTTTCAACTATGTAACATCCCATCCCCATTTTTCAGCACATACACCCTCCTTACTGCCTGCCCCACTAAATGACCCTAGGAGCCCTGGTTACTAAGGCAACCTGGGAATAGCACATACGGAGACCAGAAACAGATGAGACTATTTTTAAACTAGACTAGGTGGCTCCAAAGCTTCTACTCCACAAAGTCCCTTCCCCAAAGCCCCATTTGGTCTTGTTCTGGGTCCCTACTCTTCTTCATTGGCCTCTATCCATCTTACCCAAGCTATGTGAGGCTGGGGTCTTTATCCCATTTTGGCATGAGATCTATTTACTGCTCCCATTTTCCACACAGAATATCTAAGCAAGTTTTCACTGCCTCCATTTGTTAAAAATAATTGTTCTTTTATTTCTTTGGAAAGTAGTGGGCCCTGCCCTACGGATTTTCAGGCCAAGCTAGGGTAATGAATGCTCCCCTAGTCTTTGGGCTGGAGCACTATGGTCCCAGCATTCCCAGGGCCCAGAAGCAATTCCTGTATTGTCCAACCCAACCAACTAGGACCCAAATTGTCTGAAGGCTCCTATCAGGCCTTCTCTCCTGACCACCCACTTCTCTATCTTTCCTGGCTTTCCCTCTGGGCAGGGTATTTTTTTTCTTCCAAAACCAGTGCTGGAAACTGTGCTGTGTAGAAGAGAGGACAAGACGAGGGATGTTCCCAAATTCCCATAAGAGGACACAGGCCCTCAGTCAGTCCTTCCTCTCTGCTGGCTTCAGTCTGCACTCCTCTGCAAGCCCCCACTGTGAGGCTTGAAGATGGACAAGAGGACCCTCATAAAAGGGAGGTGAGAGAAAACACACCAACCCAGCCCCTCCTCAGGACTACTCCTTGTAGTCTCTTGTCCTAGTTCTCAAGGGAGCCCTTCGGACAGGGCTGGGGAGGGCTAGGAAAGTGGCAAGGGCTCCTCGACCCCAGCCATGGGAGGCTATACCAGGGGAGTGTCCATTAGCCCCATCAGTGTGGCATGGCTGTGATGCGCATGGTCTGGGAAGCAATAGGGTAAATCACCATGGGAGTGGTGGTGTGGCTCATTGTGATTCCTGCCAAGGGTTGGGCCATCGATACAGCCACAGGGGCCACAGGAGCCACAGATACAGCCACAGGAGCCATGGAGACAGGTGGGGGTGCCATTCCCTGGGCAATTGTTTGAGCCAGGGCAGCTGACAGTGGTGTGATCTCTGGGTTCAAGTGTGGGGGTGGGGGTGGTGGAGCAGCAGGAGGTGCAGCGTTAGTTGGGGGAGCAGCTGGAGCTCCAGCAGGGGCCACCAGTTCTTGCTGGGACACGGGACGAGGCTGTAGAGCCTGGCTGCTGAGAGTCGTGTGAGTCTGGGCAATGCCATGGTTAAAAGTAGCGACAGTGCCCACAGTGGGGGCCAGAGTCTGCTCAGTTGCTGGTGCAGTGGAGCTCAGGGTTATGACCTTAGCCTGATTGCGGAACTGAGCATTTTGTTCCAGTAATACCTCATTGGTGGCCAGCAGGTTACTGACCTGCTTCTTTAGTTCCTCTACCCGCTTCCTGAGCATGGCATTCTCCTCCTCTAGCAGTCTGCACTCTACCCCTCGCGGTGGAGCCAAGCTATATTCATATGACTCAAAATGAGGACCATCAGGGGGGCAGCATCCACCTCGCCGGCGTTTTGGGCCTGGCTCATGGTCCTCAAAGCCCCTGTCAGGAAGGTCATAGATATCATAGAGATCATGACGTCGTCCTGGGGGGACTGAGCCTGTTGATCCCCCACCAGTGCCTCCGCCACCCCGAGCATCAAACTCAAAATCCCGTTGCAGGTGACGGAACTTGCACTTAGCTCCTCTCTGACAGTCCCCCTTGAGAAAGTCACGGCAGATAGGGACCTCCTCCTTGCCATTTGGTAAGTCAGCCGGAGAAAGGCCAAGGCCAGCTGCTACTTTCTGTCTCAGCCGTGGGGGAAGCTCTCCTGTCTTCTTGTAGCCGTCCTCATCCTCCTTGGAGCCATGGATGAAACGGCAGTTTGGGCGGCTACACTCCTTATTCTGGAAGTCATGGCAGAAGATGAACTCGTTTTTGCTCACCCCCAAGTTGGACACCTCGCTCATGTCTGGGTGGCGATATCGGCAACGCTTGCCTCGCTTGCACACATTCCTCAAGAAGTCTCTACAGATGGCATCTGAGCTGGCCACGCCACTGCCTGCTCCTGCCCCACTGGCCTCCTCGCTGCCACCACCTCCAGGGCCTCCACTGCTGCTACCGGTGCCGTTGGCATAGCTGTCCCGATCAGGCATCCTGGTCCCGCCCAACTCAGGGTTTTCTTTATCTTGCCACTCTTGGTGACCACTAAAAAAGAGGAAAACGGTATCAACAAGAGTCCTCCAGGGAGATCCCACTCTTCCTGACTATAGAGCAGGCAGCCCAGAGGGGCAATGGCTTCAGAGATGGAGAATCTAAGGGCTAAGAATTCTGGCTGAAATGTCTGACTCATCAAAAGTCCCGCCCAGGCTTTTGTGCACCTGGTCTGGGTCAGAATGATTCACACTTGCCTGGCTAACGGAGGAGGGAAGGAGTTGGGGTGAAGCCACCTCATTTCACTAATGATGATAGGCCAAAGAGAGCAGAGAAAAAATAGTGTTGGATTTTATCTTTCCATCTGAGCTGACCTTATTAAAGTTGTAGAAGTGAAATTAAAACTGTGGTTGGTATCTGAATAGTCTGGGAACTGGGAATAGTGCCCAGGATGGGCTGCTGAGCTACTAGGGTTGCAGAAGATGGGCCACTGGTAACAAAACTTTCTTAACCCCTTTTCCTTTTCTTCAGGTAAGGGCTCTGTACATATCAAATCTCTAGAAGCCACAAAATCCTGAGTGAAGAGACCGGTGTCACCACCTTGAGGGCAGTCTCAAAACCTGTCATATATATTCCCTCCCAGGCATCACCACTATCAACCCCAGAGAGGTCAGCCCCCTCCATTTCAGGGTAGGAGTTCTAAGTTATAATCTCCACTTCTAGACCTCCCAGGACAAACCATTTGTGATAAGGTCAAGGTGGGAAGGAGTTAATTTCACAGGAACAAGTGACCTTTCCCCACGCCCCACCCCCTTCCTACTCCCCTATGTGAAGATCCCACTGACATCCAACCACACCATTCCTCACCCCATAAAGATCCTCTTTATTTATAGACTCTATAAAAGCTTTTTAAGTCTCCTATTTCCCAAGAGAGCTTTGGAATGTCAGTCCACTGCCCTGATTCTAGCCCTCCCCGCTCTCCACTCCTAGTAAGACCTGGAGTCCCTGCTACCACGTGTCTGATCTCCCAAGCCTTTCCTATATGGTATTCAGGCTCCCCCTGCTGCTGAAATAGGAAAACTTCATATTGTTCCCTTTGATCATAAGAGAATCTTTCCTGATTACTTTGGCCTTGACCTACCCCCACCCCACTGCTGTGACTTTGCCTTCAGCTCTCCCTAAAATGAACTAACCAAACCAGAGGCCACAGTTACATGAGAATCTATAAAAGGGTCATCTTCTTCTAAAGGGAGGTAGTCCCAGAATAATAGAAGCAATCAAGGAAAGAAGTGATAAAAGAAGATACAAACTTTTAGCAAAAAGGGATGACCAGGTGAAGTACAAATGGCATCTATCCAAGCCTGGCTCACGTTGCAAGTCGCATCAGCAGCAGATAATTAGATATGAAGCTCCTCCCCACCCAACTGTCCCAGAATTGATACCTGAGGTAGCTCAGGTGAAGTCCGGGGCTCCTGTGGGTCTCCACCTCCACATCACTGCTGGGTTCTGGGCAGGAAAAAAACAGAGACTTGGGTGGGAAAAGGAGTAAGAGTGGAGGTGGTTGTCCTCCACTCTATGGGGTGGTTGTTACAAGAAGGAAACCTGACAAAACGGCAAAGCTTTGGAAACGTTAGGATTTCCTCAGGGTTCAAACTGAACTTCTTCACTTGTCCAAGGGAGAAGTGGCCAGTAAGCAGAGTAAAAGATAAAACTAATTCGAAAGGGCTGGGAAGATGGGTTGGAAAACCAGCCCTGAGTGAACAAAGGGTGTGGGGCGCCCTGCCTCAAGATGAAAGAGGATGTGAGGGTCAGAGCGCGGCCAAAGGTTGGAGTTAGTAATGCCAAGTGAGGAACCTTAAAAGGGCAGCGCCTGACAGTGCAGTGGAATGGCCGATTAGACTTGGGGGCAGTGATTGTGACGCTTCCCAACACCCTAGACTTTGCGAAAAAAGTCCTAGGAGTTTTTCCGCAGCAAGTCTTCTAGCTTGGCAGTTTCTGTGCAGTGCCGCCGGCGCTCAGCCGTGGACTACGTGAATGGGACACTAAGGGCGCTCGAAGTGAAGCGGTGAGATGGGGCTCCAGGTGTCATCAAGCTGAGGGGATGGGCAGGGCTGTGACGTCACGAAGCTGGCGTTTGCTCGCGATGCGGGGTCAGTCAGAAAAGGGGCACTGCCCTGGGGTGTGAGGACGAGCCTGCTCGATTCTGGGGGGCCTTGTGCGGCCCGGCCGAGCCCAGCAGCGGGGCTGGCCCGACTCCTCCCCTCCGGGCGCGGCCTCCACCTAAGTCTCCCGCCTCCCTCACCTGCCGCCGCCGCCGTAGTTGCTGCTGCCGCCTGCCGGTCCTCTAGCTTCGACAAAGAGCCGCCCACCCGAACACTCTTCCGCTTCCTGCGGAAGAAGTGACGCTCTAGCCACCAGACCCGGAACCATACTCTATGGTGTACGAAGCCGGCAAGCGACATATCGCAGGAAGTTCCCAGCACGCTTTGCGTGTCACCATGGCAACCCAACCCAAAAGCACGACAAGTCTAGAAAGCGGTAATTCGTATGGCAGTCCTACTGGGAAGTAGGGGCGGTACCGCCAACAGCGCCTAATAACCCACGCAACCTAAAACCTGCCTCCAGGGGCATACCATACCCTACCCAACTCCAGCCAGGTGCAAACCACACCACATAACCCGGGCTGTTGCCTTTATATCCTCCATAGCACAGGTAGGGACAGGGCAAACTGTACTGATAGAAAACCCCCACCCGATGGAACCATAAAAAACGCATAATAGACGAAACGATTTAATTCTTCAGCTAAGACAGCGGAAGAGGTGATTTATTTTATGGTTGTTACACTCGGCCACAAGTAAACACAGAAATAGTCCAGAATGTCACGGGTCCAGGGCAAAGGACCAACATGGGCAGTTTTGGTTATGAGCAAGGTGGGTCTCAGGTGATCGGCGATCAGATGGCGATGAAGTTCTAGATCCATTGAGACAAGCTCTAGACAGTAGCATGCAGTCCCACAACTTGTACCAGCATCCCCAGCGTCTGGCATTCCATGTTTCTGCTCCTGTGGCCTCCACGGTGCAACAAGCTAGCGGTTTACTTGGACCTCTGCCTCATCTTTCTTCTTTTGCGCTTCAGCCTGAAAAGCAGACACAGGAATGGAATACGCTTCCTATTCTTAAACCAGAGTTGTCTTCCCCTCCCACATTAAATCAAACGTGCATAGAATGCATGAGGTGGTAAAATGAACAAGCACTATGATTCTATCGTTCTGTTTTGTTCAATCCTTGGCCCTAGGAAGAAAATACTCAAACGTCTTTCTCCTAAAGCTGTTTTAAGATTTCCAAACCAAATATTTCTCGTTTTGTCCAAGGAACACTCCCCCTTCCCTCCTCCTGGACTGACCAAGTCTCAACATACCTGCGCATTCGTTTCTTCCTCCACTAGCAACCGATCACAAACAGCAGAGAATTTTAAAAAGAAAAATAGATGAATCTTATTAGTGGGCTTAGGAGGGATATGAAATGCACTCTTTAGAACCCGACAGATTCTTAACCAAGAATTATGAAGCATTGGTCATAGCAACTATATCAGTAACTTGGAAACCCTCCTAACATAAAATCCGAATTCTACCTTTTTCTACTCCCACTCTTTACCCATAGCACTTAGCCGCTAGCCTGTCAGCTTCTCTCACTAACTTTCCTCTCCCATCAACTCTTGGGCACCCCTGAAACCCAGTAGTTCAGGAGCTATGGCGGACTTGCCTTGCCTTAGTCTCCCACTACTACTCGCCAACTCCTACTTTCCAAGCTTACTACCAGGAACCGCTCACCTTGGCTCTCATGGCGCAGAGGTTTCTACGGAGAAAAAGAGAAAAGCTACAGTTAGTTTGCTGTGATGATGGTAAGTGCAGAGGTCAGATGTCAATGGATTGTACGTGGAATCCAAACAGAGAAACAGACAACACTCACCAAAAAAAATGGCGCTAAGGCCGAGAGAAAGCCGAACTTCCGTCTACAGCTATTTAATAGCGCGCCGGGTGTCGTCACTTCCGTTTCCCCGCCCTTTTCCCCCCGACAGGGCGGGGCTACCCAATAGGCGTAACAATGGTTTTCGGCCCCTCTTAGCGAAGGACTGATGGAGTTAGGTGTTCTTCGAAAGACAGAGAATTTGGTTTTGGAGTTACCAGTTCCCCACCACCCCAGATTTAGTATGAGGGCACTGTGTTATTTAAACGTCAGCACCTATTTCCAATATTGGACCGAGAGGTGCAGACGGGGAAAAAATAGTGACCGCCACCTTCCCTCGCATTGTTTCTTGGGAATTGCAGTTCCTTGGAGAAGTCCTCCATTTTGCTGTGGAAAGGCGCGGACTGTACAGAAATTCTTGTTTTACTGGTTTGTCTTCTTTATTATTTATTTATTTATTTATTTATTTATTTATTGAGGCAGGATCTCACTGTGTCACCTAGGCTGGAGTGCAGTGGCGCGATATCGGCTCACTGCTACTTCCGCCTCCCGGGTTCAAGCGATTCTCCCGCCTCAGCCTCCTGAGCAGCTGGGACTACAGGCGAACGCTACTTGGCCGATTTTTGTGTTTTTAGTAGAGACGAGGTTTCGCCTGTTGCCCAGGCTGGTCTCGAACTCCTGAGCTCAAGCCATCCTTCCGCCTGGGCTTCCCAAAGTGCTGGGATTACAGGGATGAGCCACCGCGCCCAGCCGGTTTACGTTATTTTCTAAAATAAATTGCTGCAAGGTGCTTCGATTCCGGAATTATCGATGGTACCGAGAGTTCAGCAAGTAGCAAGATATAAAGTGGAGAGTCGGGAAAGCTGCCATACTGCAAAAAATATTCCCACTGTTTAAGATAGAGCAATTCTTTTTCCTAAACTTCAAGAATAAAATAGCTGATTATGGCCTTTCCCTACAATGCCTGAAGCAAAATATCACTAGAGAATCCTGGGTACAATGCATGGCTATGTTAAGAAAATACGTAAGCGGCCGGGCACGGTGGCTCATGCCTGTAATCCCAGCACTTTGGGAGGCTGAGGTAGGGGAATCTCAAGCCCAGCAAGTCGAGGCTGCAGTGACCTATGCAGTGATTCCCTAGGGGCGAAGAGTGAACCATCGGACATAGGGAGAAAATTAGCTAAATCTAGAAGTTTGACATTTGGTGTTAAGATAAAGAACTTCCCAGTCTTATTGTATACTCGGGTGAGAAGCACTGGAAAACAACCAGATCCCGTAAGATTTGGCTACAGGAAACTTTTCAGTTAATGAACCCTTTCCTGACCGGGCGCAGTGGCTTATGCTTGTAATCCCAGCACTTTGGGAGGCTGAGGCGGGCGAATCATCTGAGGTCAGGACTTCGAGACCAGCCTGGGCAACATGGTGAAACCGTGTCTCTACTAAAAATACAAAAGTAGCTGGGCGTGATGCCACATGGCTGTGATCCCAGCTACTTGGGAGACTGAGGCAGGAGAATCGCTTGAACCCGGATTGTGGAGGTTGTGGTGAGCCCAGATCATGCCATTGCACTTCCAGCCTGGGCAACAAGAGACTCCATCTCAAAACAAAAAGAAAAAAAGAAAAGCAAAGAAAAAGAACGCTTTCCCTATACATACTACTTTTTATAGGTTAACATACTGTAACATTTTGTATGTGATTGTTACAATCCCTCCTTTTTTTGTGGTTTTCCTTTATTATATTTCTAGAATAGCATTTCATTTTCAATTCCTGAAAAACTTTTAAAATTAGGGTTCTTTTAAGTAGTTCTAGTATTATCACCACCCAACTATATATGATGACACTTTTTTTTTTTTGAGATGGAGCCTCACTCTGTTGCCCAGGCTGGATTACAATGGCAGGATCTGGGCTCACTGCAACCTTAGTCTCTCAGGTTCAAGCCACTCTCCTGCCTCAGCCTCCTGAGTAGCTGGGATTACAGGCACAACCCACTACACCCGGCTCATTTTTGTATTTTTGGTAGAGAGTAGAGATGCGGCTTTGCTATGTTGGTGAGGCTGGTCTCAAACTCCTTACCTTGTGATCTGCCCACCTCAGCCTCCTGAAGTCCTGGGATTACAGGCATGAGCCACTGTACCCTGCCTTATATATGACAAATTTTTTGAAACAAAAATCCTAGCAGAATTATTTTGTATCAATTCCACAAGGATTCCAATTGATGATTGCCAACTAGTCTAAGCTCTTTGAGGGAAATTTTGTTTTCGAGACAGAATCTCGCTCATGTCACCCAGGCTGGAGTGCAGTGGTGTGACCTCAGCTTACTGCAACCTTCACCTCCAAGGAAATCAAGTGATTCTCCTGTCTCAGCCTCCCGAGTTGTTGGGACTACAGGTGTGTGCCACCACACCCAGCTAATTTTTTGTATTTTTAGTAGAGACAGGTTTCACCATGTTGGCCAGTCTGGTCTTGAACTCCTGACCTCAGGTGATCTGCCCACCTTGGCCTCCCAAAGTGCTGGGATTACAGGTGTGAGCCACCATGCCCGGCCTTTTTTTTTAATAGACTTAAATTTTTAGAACAGTTTTAGATTCACAGCAAAAGTGAGGAAGGTATAGATATTACCCACACGTATAGCCTCCCCTTTATTTATTTTTGAGACAGAGTCTTGCTCTGTTACCCAGGCTGGAGTGCAGTGGTGCGATTTCGGCTAACTGTAACTTCTGCCTCCCGGGTTCAAGCAATTCTGCTGCCTCTCAGCCTCTTGAGTAGCTGGGATTACAGGCATATACCACCACACCTGGCTAATTTTTTCTGTATTTTTAATAGAGACGGGGTTTCACCACATTGGCCAGGCTGGCCTGGAACTCTTGACCTTGTGATCTGTCCTCTCAGCATCCCAAAGTGCTGGGATTACAGGCATGAGCCGCCGTGCCTGGCCTAGCCTCCCTCTTTATAAACATCCCTCCACCTTGCCGGAGTGGTACATTTAACAACTGAACCTATATTGACATACCATTATCACTCCAGATCCATAGTTTAGTTTACAGTAGGGTTCACTCTTGGTGTTGTACATTCTTTGCCTTCAGATAAATGTGTAATCAAGGAGAGAGGGATGAACAGGGAAAACACAGAGGATTTTTAGGGCTCTGAAACTGCTCTGTGTATTTTAATGGTGGATATTCATCATTACACATTTGTCCTGTGTTCAGTTCTGTTCACTTGTAGTATCTCCAGTTTAGCAATGCCTGATATGTAACAAGATAAACTAATTACACATCTGATCTCAGTCTGGCTCTGAAAACTAGCGTACCAGACATTCTTCCTGGCTTCCTGAATCAAGATAAACACTTGTAGCGCTGTTCTTGGAGTATGCATTAAGTGTCCGAACCCCAAATCTTAGCAGTGAGGACCGTTTCTACTTAGAAAATTACATCACCCAACTCCAGCAGATAATTTACTATATCATCAAAGATTCTAGGATTTGTGTCTTCTGCAAGTCAAGACATTCCTCATTTTAGGAAGGTAGATCATGGCACTGTGGAAAAACAGTTCCCGTACTACAACTGACATTCTCCCCACCTCTATCAAAGCAGCATACAAAGCACATTATGAGCAAATCCAAATTTATTTTAATGTCATGTCATTTTCAATGTGTTTAAAAACCTCATAAGTTAGTGGGAGCCCTAGTTTCCTGGGACAGCATGCCAGAGGTACTGAAATGTGTCACCTTTCTCTACAAACCCCCAGCAATCCAATCCAAGTCCATAGCTTCAGAAAGCCAGGAGTTGTATCTTCAGTCAGTCTACTCCTCTGGTTCTTCCTTTTTCTTTCAAGGGAGGGAGATCACAATATTTCAAACAGGGAACAAAACCAGTTGAGCTTCCAGCTCAGGTTTGTGTAAGATGGAGTGAGGGAAGACCCCACTGACTCCAGAGAAAAGGGTAAGGTTGAGATGAATTATTTCTTTACAGCCTTGTGAAAATGGAAGAACAAAGATTTACAAATGAGGATCCATTTCATAGATGAGAATCTCTTCATAAATGAAGGCTCCAACTCCTAAATTGGGAAGGGCCTGACTGGACGGCCTGAATCAAGATGAGGAATTGGCCACACTGAATAAAAACAATCTGAAAAATAATCCTCTTAATTTTGAAGCCAGATAAAATACTTGGGGAAAATGGGAAAAAGACAGGAAAAAGCCCCAAACAGATGGAAAAACGCTGACATCAGAGTGGTATAAAAAAATTCAGCTGAGTTTTCAGTGGCGGTGGCTAATTTAGCCCTGTTCTGTGGTAGGGCTACAAACCTTGACCAAGCAGAAAGTAGTAGAAAAGGCTAGAAAGAGGGGCTTGAAGACGATGAATTTTGACTCCTGATTTTATTATTCAATTTCTTTTTTTCATTTAAAGTAGTCTTCCGTGGTTGGGAAGCCTTGCCTCCCAAGACCAGAGTCAGTTGGAGCTGGTTGTTGTTGGGAGTGGGCTGG
>NW_016107411.1:2136579-2138410 GCF_001604975.1 Cebus imitator | reverse complement strand
AGTAGAGACGGGGTTTCACCATGTTGGCCAGGATGGTCTCGATCTCTTGACCTCGTGATCCACCCGCCTCGGCCTCCCAAAGTGCTGGGATTACAGGCTTGAGCCACCGCGCCCGGCTATCTAATTTTTTATATTTTTAGTAGAGATGGGGTTTCACCATGTTGGCCAGGCTAGTCTCACCAGACCTCAGGTGATCCACCCACTTTGGCCTCCCAAAGTGCTGGGATTACAGGCGTGAACCATTGCACCAGGCCAAAAAAAATTTTTTAATCCATTTTGACTTATTTTCAATTTATGATGGGTTTACTGGGACAAAGTCCTATCATTTAAGCTGAGGAATATCTGTACAAAAATCCGTATCCCACCATGACCTAACACGATGGGAGAAAGAGGGAACAGGTTCACCCTGCCAGAGAGGGATGATCACAACACACCTTCTTTTTTTTCTTTTTCTGGGTTTTTCGACTTGCAGAACTCTGGAGGAGGGCCTAGAAAACAGGAAGAAGGAAACAAATTTTGAGGAATGGGGAGGAAATTTTTAAAAAAGGGTTACTTTCAGTACTGTAGCTCTTTTCAGGACTTTGCTGGCATTTAGCCCTCACTCCAGGACAGGTACCATAACATACTCACAACCTTCTATTCCATACTAACCTTTAGCTCTGCATCCTGGACCTCCATCTCAGACTTATAGAGGTCAGGCTCAAAGGGACCGCTGGTTATCCGCATGGGGCCATTGGGCATGAGCAGAACTGTAAATTTAAACTGGGCAACAAATTCACCTATGGCAAAAATGAAGACGTGTTTTGATAAAAAGCTCCTCTGTTGTCATACTTAGCTCTTCTGAACTTATATGAAGGATATCATATAATCAGGGAATCCAAAGTGAAGCTCTTTTTAGAACTTACCCTCCTTCTCATAGAGAACATTAAATGGTTGCAGCAGTTCATGTTTGGCGCACTCTACCACACCCATCCGAGCCTTCTTCTCATCTTCAAATGCTCTGGCAGGAGAAGATGATATTCAGAAATATTCTTAACTCCCCATCAAGTCTTACCATTTTGCTCATATTTTAAAATAGCTCCTACCCTCAGGCAGAAATCATGCTTAGGATTGCTCTTTTACATTACCTTCAGTGAGAAGGAGATGGGGAGAGAGAGGGAGGGAGTGAGCACGTGCACGCTACAAGTCTAGGCAGGAAGGGAGAGGAAAAAGTGTTCCTGGGTGTACGGTCTGTGAGTCAGACTGGTTCCAAGTACTATCACTGCTACGTGTAGTACCTTAAAGTAAATGGCATGGCATCAAAACGCCTTTCCACCTCACTGAAGAAGGCACGTGAAGTTTTCATTTTCAGTCCATACTGTTTAGAGGGGTCTCGTTTGTAAATAGTGGTTCTCTGTCCTGCATCCTTGGCCTGCAAGAGTAATTTAAGTAACATTTGGTCTGGCAAACACTTTCAGTCACCCCTCTTTGCCAACTCTGGTACTCTCCTCACCTTGCCCTCTCCTGAGCTGACGAGAACATCCACAGCATATACTTCATGTACCTCAAATTCAGCTTTTTCATGGTCCTTCCTAAAAGGAATAGAAAGAAAGGTTTTTTTTTTTCCTCCCTTCAGAGTATCACTCTGTCGCCCAGGCTGGAGTGTAGTGGCGTGGTCTCAGCTCACCGCAGCCTCTGCCTCCTGGGTTCAAGCAATTCCCCTGCCTCAGCCTCCTGAGTAGCTGGGAGTATAGCTGCATGCCACCACACCTGACTAATTTTTGTACTTTTTTTTCTTTTTTATATTTTCATGTTCCTCACAGACAAGAATTTTTTTTTTTTTTTTTTTTTT
>NW_016107411.1:2115801-2136029 GCF_001604975.1 Cebus imitator | reverse complement strand
TCAGCTGGGAGTAGCGAAAAATGCCTGATGACTAGTCTAGTTTGGTAGAAGGTGATGAGTGGGGTTGGCACCTACTTCTGCTGGTCTGTGGGATTCTGGATAATGGTTTTTTCTCCATCGATGACATGCTGCTTCAACTGGTGTGACAGCATACCTGTAGACAGGACATAGCCTATGGAACAAGCTATCCAGAACCCCAAAAGATTTCCAAATCCACCCACTTCGGTAGTTTGAAGGGGCAGGCAGTGAGAAAGTACCTGGCTATGGAAACACAGGGCTCTTGAGATTTTTGGCTTCAACTGGGCTATAGCCAGGATAGATCTTCAAGGGAGCAAAAGCCTGAATTTTGCAAAGCCACTCATTCTTAGACCCTCAACCCTGTTAACTGTTCTCACCTTCTATTGGCGTGCAGTTAAATGAGTGGGCAACTTTGTTCCAGGCTTCTGTCACTTGTGTGTTCTAGAAGTACAACATCAAACAAAAGGTGAGATATCAGGAGCTAATGAGTTCTCTACAATGAGAATAAGAAGCATAAAAGAACAGAGCGTTCTAATATCCTCCATCCAGTACCAATGATTCTCATTCACTGGATTTTCATTTCATAGCTCGATTATCCTTACAATCTAAATACTTTATATAGATGCTCCCAACTTATAATGGGGTTACATCTCAAAAGAACTCATCATAAGTTGAAAATACCACTAAGTCAAAAATGCATTTAACTGGGCACAGTGGCTCATGCCTGTAATCCCAGCACTCTTGGAGGCTGAGGCGGGTGGATTATGAGGTCAGGAGTTCGAGACCAGCCTGACCAACATGGTGAAGCCCTGTCTCTACTAAAAATACAAAAATTAGTGTGGTGGCACACCCCTGTAATCCCAGCTACTCAGGAGGCTGAGGCAAGAGAACCGTTGGAACCTGGGAGGCGGAGGTTGCAGTGAGCCAAGATTACGCCACTGCACTCTAGCCTGGGTGACAGAGTGAGACTCTATCTCAAAAAAAAAACCCAAAAAGCATTTAATACACCTAACCTACCTAACATCATAGCCTAGCCTACATTAACTGTGCTCAGAACACTTAGAAAACATTATCCTACAGTTGGGCAGAATTATCTAAAACATGCCTATTTTATAATAGTGTTGATTATCTCATGTAATTTACAAAATATATGGAAAATGAAAAACAGAATGGTTGTATGGGTACTCAAAGCATAGCTTCTACTGAAAGCACCATCAAGCTGAGGAACAGGTGTATTTGCATATCATTTTACCCAGTGCTTTCACAAAGATGGTCTAATTTGATAAATTTTGCAAGTGAACAGGGCAGATATATATCCCAATCTAGAAGACAAGGAAACTGAGTCTCAGGTTAAATTATTTGCCCCAGGTTAAATGACTGTTAAGTGAAAGAACTTGGTCATAAGCCTGGATTTTCTTTTTTCTTTTTGTAGAGGTGGGTCTTGCTATGTTTCCCAAGCTGGTCTCAAACTCCTGGGCTCAAGCAATCCTTTCACCTTGACCTTCCACAGTGCTAGATTTATAGGTACATGCCACTACACCTGGGTTTTCTGATGTTAAGTCTAGTGTTAATCCTTTTATACCTGGCATTCTTATCAGTTTTGTGGGGACAGCAAATGCTTATTTTTCCTTTTTCAAGACATAGTTTCATTGTCACCCAGGCTGGAGTGCAGTGGTGTGATCATAGCTCACCACAGCCTCAATCTTCCAGGCTCAGCTGATTGTCCCACCTCAGCCTCCCTGGCAGCTGGGAATACAGGTGCATGTTACCACGCCCAAGTAATTTTTATGTTTTTTGTAGAGATGGGGTTTCACCATGTTTCCCAGGCTGGTCTTGAACTCCTGGCCTCAAGCTATCCTCCTACCTCGGCCCCCCAAAGTGTTGGGATTACAGACATAAGCCACTGTGCCCATCCAAATATAGCTAATTTTAAAAAGCTGTTTTATAATTTGGAATTGGATAAAATAGCTTACCTGGTTTCCAGGTTTGACCAAGCGTAGGGCAGCTTCGGCACAAAGGTGAGCTGCCTTAATAACATCTGCTTTCCTCCCGGTTACTTGGGTCCCCTGTAGATAAGGACATGCAATCAGTGTCTTCCTGGAAAGCTTGTTAACTCAGCTGGCTATCTGGTTAATATCTGTGAGCCCATATGTGAAGGCCAGCTAATGAACAGGCGAATAAAAAAAAAAAAACAAAAAAACAAAAAAAACTTTCTCCTTCTCCTTTTGCTTCTCTAGAGACTCTCTCAACTTAAGTGGTGATTGGGGGTGGGGATAAGAAGCAAATGGCAGTGCATTCCCCTCACCCCCAAGGCTGAACGGAGATCAAAAGCAGGCCACCTACCTGAGCTACATCAACTACAAAAGTATGAGCTACATTAGCGATGAAGCCATCCACATGGACCCCAAGGTCACTGAAAGGCAAGATCAGAGTACTGCATTAGGAACTAGCACTTTGTAAATGCTTTAAAAAAAGAAAAATGCTTTAAAACAGTTTGACCGACCTGCCCCACCGGCCCCACCCTCTGGCTGGGGGCAGCCCCTCGGGACAACCCGCCAAAACAAAAACAAACAAACAAAAAACAACAACAACAACCAAAAAACAGTTTGACCTTACATTTTTACCAAGTCACCTTCCTTGAGAATATAATCCTGGTCGCTCTTCAAAGGGGAGAAGTGACATACACAATTATTTACCGAAATGCTGGTGGGAAAAGCAATACCTTTCTTCATTTCCTTTTCTTTCTTGAAGATTTTCCCTGTTTCTTCCATAATCATGGCATCACCTTTCTCACACAGGCTCAGTACCGACACACCTGAGCTAGATGCTTCCACCAAGGACCGAAGTACCCCTGAGGACAGAATCCCATCATGTCAGCCTTGTATGTATTTATTGTCTAGTTACCACCCAAGGAATACCTGGAAATTGGACTTAAGAGTTTGTAATACTCTCTAGTGCTATTGCCCTGAGGCTGAAAGGACAACATTCCCTTCCCTTCCTTATTATGTGACAAGTGGGTATATACAATCCATCTTCCTAGGCAAGGCCTTGGACTTTCCAAAGATGCTACCTTTGGTGTGACAGGACAGAGTTATGAACTTTAGAGGGTTCTTGCCAAGGTATGCCCACATACACGCAAAGAAAAGATGAAATTTATAGGCATCAGGGACAACAAGAAGGTAGACAGAATTGCAGACTCGAAGCTGATGCATTATTAAATGTTACCGCCTTCCTTTCTCAGACATTCTAATTAGGTGTTAGGAATCTCAATCTACGTAGACTTATTTCCTCATAAACAAGTGTATAAGCCAAAGGGGTTTAACCTAAGGTCCCTGGGTTTCATTTCAGGGGATCATGGCTTATCTCAAAGAGATGTGAGGCCAAAGTTACAAAATTTATATCTGAGAACACAATGGCCTGAAGTTATAAACTGCAAGAAAGAGATTTTTCTGATTCAAACTACTATCTCAAATACTAACAGGCACCAAAAACCAGAGTACTATACTAAATGTCCACTGTGCTATAAAAAAGCACAGGTTTGATTTTTGAAATCTCAGTTTTGGTGATTCTTTGAAAGCTGGTAAAAATTCAGCTTTTCACCCACAGGACCGGAGGCATCCTAAATACTGCTTCTCCACCATCTTTCCTGTTAAAACCATTTAAAAGCCGGGCACATTGGCTCACACCTGCAATCCCAGCACTTTGGGAGGCCAAGGTGGGCAGATCACCTGAGGTCAGGAGCTCAAGACTGGCCTGGCCAACATGGTGAAACCTGGTCTCTACTGAAAATACAAAAAACTAGTTAGGCATAGAGGCATGCACCAGTAATCCCAGCTACTCGTGAGGCTGAGGCAGGAGAATCGCTTGAACCCAGGAGGCGGAGATTGCAGTGAGCCAAGATTGGGCCATTGCACTCCAGCCTGGGCAACAAGAGTGAAACTCTGTCTCAGAAAACAACAACAAACAAAAACCAAAAAACCACACACACACACACAAACCCCAAAAAACATTTAAAAGCCCACGGACAAGCAGTTTGTATCTCCCTGAGTTTTAAGTAAAATGGAAAGGCGAATTGGAAAGAGAGAAAAGAGAAAGTGGCATCTGCCTAGAGTGACAGGCTACTGCTGAGACCGTCAGAGCACAGCTTTAATAAGGATGACTTGTGACAATCCCAAAATCAGTCCTCCCTTTTCCAGTACTGTTTGCAAGCTTGCCTGGTTGGGATAAGACCGGGACGCCAAAACATTTGAGTTGTCAAGTCACTGAGAGTAACAAATGTGAATGCTAACTAAGGTTACCTGCACAGATTGGAAAGGTGGTAGTAACGAGTAACTTCAAGAAAAGCCATATATATCTCCAAGACTTGGGTTAGAAGCTCCCGGAGTGCTCTCCAACGGTCCCCTTAGCTGGCCCAAGGGTAGAAGGGGGCCCCCACCAGGGTAAGAGCTGAAGTAAAGAAGGAAAGGCTCCAGAAAAGCACGTGGCAGGGAAGCTAGTGTCAGGGACAGTAGTGGAGGAAGAAGGGGGCCAGCCATCCGCAAGGGGACCCAGCAACACGTGCCGGCTTGGCTCCTGACGCCCCAGAGAATCGACAAAACAGAGGGGCGCTTCTGTCGCCAATAGCTGGGCGCTTCCTTTTCGAGGTGGCCTCGCCGCTGCCAGAATCAGAGGAAGCAGAAATCGGGACTGAAGGATTGGAACAGGAGAACACCTGTCTTGCCTCCTAACAAACGGCCTCGGGTCTGAGCCTGCCAGGGGTCCCTCTCTGCTCTCATCCCAGTCGCCGGCCCGCACCTCCACAGACTTCAGCCTGGGCCTGGCCACTCAGGTCCCAGGCGCGACACCGGGTCTTTCCACCACGCCGCCCCCAGAGGACCGGTGCGGACCCCTCAGTAGCTCACTCCGCATGACCCCTCCGCTCCAGCCCCTTTGGGGCCAGCCTGGCACCTTTCCCTGTCAGCCTTGATTCCCCGACCCCTGAGGCCGCACTCACGGTTGGCGATGTCGCCCCCCATCTTATACTTGGTCACGACCAGGTCCTCGGCGATAGTTTGCTCCTGCTGCTCGTCCTCGCCCGACATCTTCCTACCACCACCACTGCAGCCTGGTTTCCCCTGAGCCGCCGCCTCTGTCCCCCTTCCCAGCCGCAGGCTGTGGTCAGAGTCCCCTAGGTCCTCGAGGAGAGGGCGAGCGAAAGCGCGAGCAAGCAAAGGAGCGGGCAGGCTGGCGAGAGCGAGAAGCTGCGAGCGCGCGGGCTGAGGCGCAGGGCACGCTGGGACAACTAGTCCTCTTCACCGCCAGCTTCTAGCCGCCCTCGGGGGCTTGAGAACTACAATTCCCAGCCTGCCTCTCGCCCTCCTAAGCCAGGCCCAGGGGCCTTGCCCTCCAAGGGCCTCGCACGCCGGAATTGCCGGGCACGCTGGGAAGGGTCAGGCTCCGGCGGGAAGGCGGAGCCGTTGGGGAGCTTGCGGGGAAGCGTGGTCTCTCCCGGAAAAACCACTTCCACCGAGAACTCTGAGCGAGAGCCAGTAACAGAGAGGGGCGGGCTGAGGGAAAGGGGCGGAGCTACGGCGGGGAAATAGGTTTAGAGACGGCGGGGCAAGGGTGGAGCCGCGGCGGGTGGGTAGTGTCTACACCTAGGGCGGGGAGGCGGGGTGCGCCCTTCCTTGGATATCTGGATCGGCTGGCGAAACCCGCCCAGCCGGTCCAGTCGTCCTGCGAAGCTGAGAGAACAGGGAGAGGCAGACAGGTGGAAGAAGACCTAGGGTGCTGGGAGCAGGGGCTAATTGGGCAGCCAGACTCCGGAGGGATCATCCATTTAAAGGCCTCCCCATCTAGAGGCTGGACTCCTAAAGAAGTAACATGACATTGTTCCAATAACAGGCTGGATGGAGCACTTAAGGGAAGTGTTCAGAAAGACAGCTGTTTGTTGAGAGTGCTTACCGTGAAAAAACAAAATAAAAGTATTTGGTGACTTTTCTAAGAATGAATTCAGAAGCATGGGGAGGTTTCAGTATTTGGCCTCTGAAGGAGACCGGACATGTATAGGGCTTTTTATAAGTCCCCAAGCACGTGGGTTCTTTGTTTTTGTTATTCTCAGTTGTTTGCCTTGTAGATTCCTACTAAAACCCCAAAGGACTATACGTTGTGCTTGTTCTAAAGAAATACAATAGGACTAGAGAAAGCTGCATGGGACAGAGTAGCATTGTCAGAAAACAGAAAGGTCCACTGCTGAGGAGCAGATCTAGCTAACATATGAAATGTTTTCATTTGACAGACAGGAAGCTGAAAAAAACTTTGGCATTTTTATTCAGACACGTATAAAAACAAAACAAAAAATTTCAGTGATACAACAGATATTTTCCCTCAGTTCGCCATCCAAAGGAACAGAGGCGTCAAACTGGGTCTTCTTTCTGTCCTACCTGGAAGCTTCTCACTGCTGGGTGAGAATGGCTCCTAAAAGTGGATCTTGGGGGATCCTAGTGAATCTGCCCTCAGATAAAGTGTAAAGATCATTCACGGCACATGTGGGTTATGGTTTACACAAAGATGTCCAGTTATTTTTCCTTCTGACTACCCCCACCACCACTTCCTGAGATGAAATGTCTGCGTATAGGAGGAGGATGTGGCTGTTGGGGTTAGACTTGATTCAGTGCAAACAAGAAACGTTGCCCCTTACAAGGGCTGTGATTTAAATCAGTTTTCCTTGGCACCTTACAGTAAGAGCATATGCACAGGAATTGGGAGGATTTTGCATTCTGGACCTACTGCTCAATTAATCTCTTTTAGGCTCAGTTCCCACCCTCCCCCCCACCACTTAGAGACAGTGTCTTGCTGTGTTCCCTAGGCTTGTCTCTAATCCTAGGCTCAAGTGATCTTCCCATTCTCAGCCTCCCAAAGTGCTGGGATTACAGGTATGAGCCACCATGCCCGGCTTCCCTTTTTTGTAAAATGAATTAATATGTATGTCACAGAATTGTTGTAAGGATGATAAAGGACTAAGTGAGATAATGTAGGTAAAGTTTAGTATGATGCCTGGCTCATAGTTAAGTGCTGAATTATAAAAGTAATCAATTATCTACTCCTAACCTTTATCTTTTTTTTTTTTTTTTTTTGGAGACGGAGTTTCACTCTTGTTACCCAGGCTGGAGTGCAATGGCGCGATCTCGGCTCACCGCAACCTCCGCCTCCTGGGCTCAGGCAATTCTCCTGCCTCAGCCTCCTGAGTAGCTGGGATTACAGGCACGCGCCACCATGCCCAGCTAATTTTTTGTAGTTTTAGTAGAGACGGGGTTTCACCATGTTGACCAGGATGGTCTCGATCTCTTGACCTCGTGATCCACCCGCCTCGGCCTCCCAAAGTGCTGGGATTACAGGCTTGAGCCACCGCGCCCGGCCTAACCTTTATCTTGACAGATTTTAACCTTCTGTCTTTCTAGGGGGTTAAGAGTCACAAACCAAAATTATACTTTTCTCTGTTAGGTTTCCTCCCTTTCCTCTTCCTGAGAGTCTGATGGGAAACAAAGGCACACCTAGGAGCCTAGTTCCAAGTAGTCAGAGCCTGAGAGGTAGGGATATGGAGAGTAATCCTTCATATCTCCAGAAATACCTGTGAGGAAGCTGAGGAATGGGATTGAGAAAGCACACAAAATAAGGAAAACCTTCTCCTTTCCTGGGGTTGGGAAAGAGAAGAAAGTGCACAGCTGGCTATATACCATAAGAATTTTGTGTCAAATGTTTAAAGCCTCCAAAGGTTGAATGGAATTGTCTGGGACTGGGGAAATGGGGCTGAGACCTGGGAGAGAGAGGGAATAGGGAGAAAAGAGTACCCTCTAAAGGCACTAGCTGCCATTAAATGCTCCCTGAGTGCCACAGGGAGCAGAGGTTATGTTCTCTGGGCATTAGCCTTGGGGAAAAGCCTGCTATGCCAGTAATCAGGGTTATCAAAGGCAGAGTCTGTAGCCTCTAAGCTACGCAGAGTTTTTAGGCGGGCATAATGGACGTGGGGGGCCTGATGTCCAGGCCCCTGAAAAGCTCTCATCTCTTCATACCCTTGCTCAGATGCTGAGCAGGCCCCCATGGCTGCATAATCACCCCCAGGACCACCTCCACCTCGTTGCCGATTCATATATTCATAATCTTCATCTGGAGTTGTGCCAGCAGTGGGCATGATTGGTACAGGGTGGAGCGGGCAACTCTGTGTGCTGCCCAGAGAGGCACTGAGGTCTGATCCCACATCCATGTACTCATAACCCAACTCCTCAAGGGAACTTGGCCTAGGGGGACGAGGTGGACTGTGCCTTCTCCTCCGGTTCATGTACTCATACTCCTCATCTTCATCTTCTTCTTCAGTACCCAGGACAGAACTGAGACCCACTGAAGAAAGGGTGCCTTCCCGGGAGGAGGGAGTACCTGAGGGTAGAGAGGAAAGGATAGGTATATGAAGAACTTCATGGGGGTAGGGGAAAGTTTGAAAAAATGAATAGGATATAGAGGCATACAATCAGAGAAGACAAAATAATTTAGAGGAGCCTGGGGGAAGAATTTGAGGAAGAATTGAGGAAAGCCGTAGGAAGAGGCAGGCACCTTTGAGGTGTGTATCTGGCATGACATAACCATTGACATCCTCTTCCTCTAACCCTGGTGGGGAGAGAGGGGTGACAGGAGTAAGCAGACTGTGGCGCTGGGAATGGTAGGCACTGTCTCCGCGTGGTCGTGGGCTCCGGCTCCTGCTCCGGCTCCTACACATTGACACTTTCTCCTGGAGCTCAACCTCAGAGCCTGTTACATGGCCCTCTGATGACTCTGATACCAGGCGTCCCCGTGGCATTGGGTGCAGAGAGACTGGACGGGGGCACCATTCACTGCCCTGAGAAACTACAGGCTCCTAAGGAAGAAAATAAACCAAAAATAATGCAAGGAGATTTACACAGATGAAGAAAGAAGTGACATCTGTTTAGAAGGAGATTGGGTTCTTTACTGCCTCTTTTTTTTTTTTTTTGAGATGGAGTCTTGCTCTTGTTGCCCACGCTGGAGTACAGTGGCACAAACTCAGTGCACTGCAGCCTCCCAGGTTCAAGCAATTCTCCTGCCTCAGCCTCCCGAGTAGCTGGGATTACAGGCACCCATCACCATGCCTAGTTAATTTTTGTATTTTTAGTAGAAACAGTGTTTCGCCATGTTGGCCAGGCTGGTCTCAAACTTCTGACTTTGTGATATTTCTGCCTCGGCCTCCCGAAGTGCTAGGACTAAAGGCGTGAGCCACTGTGCCCAGCCTTTTTGTTTTTTGAGACGGAGTCTCTGTCACCCAAGCTGGTGTGCAGTAGTAAAATCTCAGCTCACTGCAACTTCTGCCTCCCAGTTCAAGCAATTCTTCTGTCTCAGTCTTCTGAGTAGCGGGGATTACAGGTGTGCACCACCATGCCTGTCTAATTTTTGTATTTTGGGTAGAGACAGGGTTTCACCATATTGCCAGGCTGGTCTCGGACTCCTAACCTCAGGTGATCCATCCACCCGGCCTCCCAAGGTACTGGCATTATAGACATGAGCCACTGTGCTTGGCCTTCACTGCCTTCTTTTTTTCAGGACACTGATTAAACCTCAAAGGTTTCTAATGTCTTCCATACTACTCTCAATCTGATCCTAAAACCGAGCCTCTCAGCTACCGATCTTACCTGGCAAGCCTCCGCAAGATTACCCTGGTTCATGGGCATGTATCCAGATGATGGACTTAAAAGGCTCTGGCTCTAGGATGAAAAAATAAGGACAAGGTTAAGGTAAAGGGAGAAATCTACATTCACCATGGGGGCCTTTGAGTAGTTAATCTGGGTCTCTGTAGGGTTCGTGAGGGCTCAGGGTGCAAAGTGTTGGGTAATTAGAAGTTGTCTTACCCCACGTTGCCGAGTGAGTGTTCCAACTGGTAGGCTGAGGACGGAGCCCAGTGTGGTGGTTGTCAGGTTGTCCTCCTCTGCTTCCAAGTCTGGATCTAGGTCTAGTTCTGGCTCCAGCTCTACTTCCTCTAGCTCCTTGTTTGTCAGACCATGGTGCTCTGCCCCAGGGTCTATTCCAGGCCCACTCTCTCTCTATATTGATAGGTGATTGTTAGGGGAAATCCTGGTTCCAGCCAACTCCCCCTTTTTAAAATTTCCTTAGCGCCTCCTACTCCCTACTCACCTTTATGACCAGATACCGTGGTGGGTCTCGGGCCATCCTGGTGAACTCATTGGCTAATTCTTTAAAGGTTGGGCGAATGTTCTCATCAATCATCCAACCTGGAGGTAAGATGTAGGAGGTAGAGACATGAAAGGGAATGCCATGGCCAGGTGCAGTGGCTCACACCTGTAATTCCAGCATTTTAGGAGACCAAGGCGAGTGGATCACCTGAGGTTGGGAGTTTACAGCCTGACTAACATAGCGAAATCCTGGCTGTACTATAAATATTTTAAAAATTAGCTAGGTGGTGCATGCCTGTAGTCCCTGCTATTTGGGAGACTGAGAGAGGAGAATCACTTAAACCTAGAAAGCAGAGGTCGCAGTGAGCCAAGGTCATGCCACTGCACTCCAGTATGGGAGAGAGTGAGACTCCATCTCAAAAAAAAAAAGGGAATAGAGCCATAAGAAGAGTACAGAGGGAAGTCAAAAAATAGCTGGGGTCAGGCCAGGCACGGTGGCTTATACCTGTAATACCAGCATTTGGAAGGCTGAGGCAGTAGGATCACGAGGTCAGGAGTTTGAGACCAGCCTGGCCAACATGGCAAAACCCCGTCCCTAATAAAAATACATAAATTAGCCGGGCATGGTGGCAGGTGCCTGTAATGCCAGCTACACCAGAGGCTAACGCAAGAGAATCACTTGAACCCGGGAAGTGGAGGTTGTAGTGAGCCGAGATTGTGCCATTGCACTCCAGCCTGGGCGACAAGAGCTAGACATCGTCTCAAAAAAAAGAAAATATCTGGGCTTAGCAGGTAACTCACACTTGACCATCACCATGTAGACATCGATTGTGCAGATCTGGGGCTGTGCCAACCTCTCCCCCTTCTCTAGCAGGTCTGGTACTTCGGCCAATCGCAGCCCTGCATAGGGCTCTGCCCCGAAGCTCATCAACTCCCAAACTGTCACACCTGGTGAAGGAAGAAATGGAGTAGTCACTGGCAAAATAGTAGACATGGGCATGAAGTGAAGGGAAGGCAGAACCTGATCTGACACAAAAATCTGAAGTGCTTAGAAATTCTAAGATTCTAAGAGAGGGTCTCAAAAGGTAACTTTGAAATTGGGGCCAGTGATGGTAGAGAGGGCATCCAGATGCACTGACCATAGCTCCAGACGTCACTCTGGTGTGTGTATTTTCCAAAGTGGATACTTTCGAGGGCCATCCACTTAATTGGAGTCTGTGGATTAAAGATA
Source organism: Cebus imitator (assembly GCF_001604975.1). Classification (NCBI taxonomy): domain Eukaryota; kingdom Metazoa; phylum Chordata; class Mammalia; order Primates; family Cebidae; genus Cebus; species Cebus imitator. Next base: position 2,124,608 of record NW_016107411.1, on the reverse strand, counting down.
GAGGTATCACCAGTTTATTTCCACAAATTTTCTTAGCATTTCCAAGTCTCAAGTTCTTTTTTTTTTTTAAGGACTAGTCAAGTGCAGTAGTGAGAAGGGAGGAAACAGCAGAACAAGGAGTTCGATCTGTAACTGACTGTGAACAATCAATTGGGATACTCACTACCTTTGGACCAGCCTTTATTTATTTATTTTTTTTGAGATGGAGTCTTGCTCTGTCACCCAAGTTGGAGTGCAGTGGCAGTGGTGTGATCTCAGCTCATTGCCACTTCCACCTCCTGAGTTCAAGAGATTTTCCTGCCTCAGCCTCTGGAGTAGCTGGGATTACAGGCACATGCCACCATGCCCAACTAATTTTTGTATTTTTAGTAGAGACAGGGTTTCACCATGTTCGTCAGGCTGGTCTCGAACTCCTGACCTCGTGATCCACCCACCTCAGCCTCCCAAATTGCTACGATTATAGGTGTGAGCCACCATGCCCAGCTAAGTCCCAAGTTCTTTTTTTTTTTTTTTTCCTGCTGGGCATCTTTCATGTTACCATGTTGGTTTTTTCCACCCAAGTTCTTGATCATTCTTTTCTTTGTTGCTCTCTGAACTAAGATATCTGGCCATCTGCAGCCTCCTCTCCTTGAACTTACCATGAAGCATCTGCTTGCCTCTGGAAGAGACCACTGACTGCTCCCTATTCCCATGCTTCACTCCACCCCCACCACCTTACCCAGCCCTTTGTGTCACCTCACCTTGGCCTCACTGTATAGCAGCTGCTTATCATCAGGAGGCAGCAGGTCAGCCACACCAAAATCTGCCACCTGAACCTGACTGGGCGACTTGAGTAGCACGTTTCGGGCAGCGAGGTTTCTATGCACCATACCATGTTCCTCAAGGTAGTACATACCCTGTGGATATAGGGGAAGAAAGTATTCTTAAAGTTGGGGGAATCAGTCACTGAGATCTAGAATTCCCCCAAATCTTGCAGGTACCTCTCAGCAGTGGTCCCCAACCTTTTTGGCACCAGGGACCGGTTTTGTGGAAGACAGTTTTTCTGGTGGAAGGGGAGGGTTGGTTTTGGGATGAAACCGTTCCATCTCAGATTATCAGGCATGAGTTAGATTCTCATAAGGAGTGCACAACCTAGATCCTTCACATGCACAGTTCACAATAGAGGTCACTCACGCTCCTATGAGAATCTAATCCTGCCGCTGATCTGACTGGAGGTGGAGCTCAGGTGGTAATACAAGTGATGGGGACTGGCTGTAAATACAGATGAAATTTCACTCACTTGCCTGCCGCTCACCTGCTATGTGGCCCAGTTCTTAACAGGCCATGGACCAGTACCAGCCTGTAGCCCGGGGTTGGGGACCCTACCTCTCAGAACTTCAACCTTTCCACTTTTTCCTGGCCTGCCCCCAGCCAAGCAGTTCTTATCACAGAACTCCTCCAGGCTCCTTTCACCTTGGCAATTTGTACTCCCCAGTTGAGCAGCAGCTGTGGCCCCAGTGCTTCCCGGTGTTGTCTCACATGATCCAGCAGAGAACCCAGAGGCAAGTACTGAGTGACAAGCTGCAGAGATGACCCCGGGCATAGTCCCAGCAGCCGTACGATGTGGGCATGGTCCAGACTGCCAATGGCCAGCATATGCTAAGAGACACAAAAGGTGTTATCCAGGAAACCAGCAGGTTCACATACACTCAGCATATGCATAGCCAGCCCAGGGGACCCCCCCAACATTCAAGTGCATCAATGTGGCTAACACAGTAGCTGCTGAGAAGCACAGGACCATGCTTCTACATGATTATATCTAATATTGTCCTCTCTCCTAGTGACATGCAGAATACCCTTCACTTACATCTGTCACAGCTTGAAAACTCTGCCGTCCACTCTTGTCTTCAATGACTTTAATGCAGACTGGAATCTTGATTGACTCACCCTCAGGGATCCACACTCCCTGGGAAGTTTGGGATAGGAGTCAGCATAGGGTCATTCTCCCTAGGTCAGTCCTTTGCAAAAATCTTTCACCCCTTTGCCCTAGATGCTTTCCCCACCTCTCCAGAATTCCTGTAGGTCACTCACTTTGTGCACAGTTCCAAAGACACCCGAGCCAAGCACTTTAAGCTTCCTCAGCTCTGTCTCTTTGAAGATTCTGGCCAAGACTTTGTTAGCCTTCTCACTGGGGTCCAGAGGCTCTATGCTCTAAGGAGCAAATGGGAAGGAGGTACTCAGGAAAGACCATTCCCATGTCCCACTCCAACCCTCTCCCCAGAGGTGAATGCCAAAAGTAGCAAGCCAAAAGGGCAGGAAGAGAAATCATCGTTAGTCCTGGAAAGCATTATAGGCATATTGAGGAATAACAGACCTTGAAGATTGAGGAAGTTATTTGTGCTCATGAGATCAGGAATCAAAGGGGTTGGGTTTTCCCTTTGATGGAGGACCAAGAAGTGGGGTAAAGGGACAGCTAGGGAGAGTTGGTAATACCATTACCACCTTCACTACCTTTTATACAGTGCTCTGTGCTTTCTTTCTTTCTTTTTTTTTTTTTTTTTTTGAGACGGAGTTTGACTCTTGTTACCCAGGCTGAAGTGCAATGGCGCGATCTCGGCTCACCGCAACCTCCGCCTCCTGGGTTCAGGCAATTCTCCTGCCTCAGCCTCCTGAGTAGCTGGGATTACAGGCACGTGCCACCATGCCCAGCTAATTTTTTGTAGTTTTAGTAGAGACGGGGTTTCACCATGTTGACCAGGATGGTCTCGATCTCTTGACCTCATGATCCACCCGCCTCGGCCTCCCAAAGTGCTGGGATTACAGGCTTGAGCCACCGCGCCTGGCTTGCTCTGTGCTTTCTAAAGCACTTTTACATCTTCCCTCTCTACCCTTACAGTCATCCTGGAAGGATGAATGTTATTTCCTCCGTATAGATGCATAAACTGAGGCACAGAGAAGAGAAGTAACTTCTTCAAAGTCATGTGGCAAATTAATGGCAAAATCGGGACTAGAATGCATGCCTTCCATTTCTCTGACCAGTGTCTTTTCTAGCGGATCACACTGCCTCCTTGAAGAAAGGGATCAAATCTCTGGGGAAAGATGAGGGGAGTGATGTTCATCCCATCACTGACCCTGGGTACACAGGGTATCACTGAAAATTAAGCTATAAAGAGATTTCCAGGGCATGCAAAAAAAGAAAAGGAAAAGCAAAAGTAAACTAAGTACTCACCTCACCACGTTCCAAGTATCGCCTCATAGCCCTTTTATTCTGAATCCGGCGCCCACGCCAGTAGAGAAAAGTGCCACCCAGGAACACGAAAATCATTACCAATCCTGCTATCACTGTCAGAGCCATTGTCAGGTGGGTTTTGCTATGGGATATATAGAAACCCAACATTATTCTGGGTTTTCATCTTCCTTACAAATGTCAACTATACTTGTGCTGAAGGTATGGTGCATATCCAGGGCAAGAAATTAGCATTCACATATATATCCTTATGCACTAAAGGGACCAACCTAAATCAGGACCACTCTTAGACTACTGCAAGTTAACTTTAGGAAGGGAAGTCCAGAAGCCTGCATTCCAGTGATAGTGGACCGCGTACATAAAAGGCCAGAATGAAGACACCCTCGCTCTTCTTTCCAGGTAACCATCTCTCTCCCAACTCCCAAATATCCCCAGTTTCCAGAATCTCCAAACCCATCATACCCAATCAGCACCAGTGTTTGTCCTAGACAGTCTTGAAGCTCTGGTCCTTTACACCTAGGGAAGAAAGTTACAACCTTAAATGAGAGCTTGGACAACAGAGGCTCAATTTCAACAGCCTCAGCATACAAAAGCTTATTTCAGAACTTACCATGGCATCCCATCCTGGAGCCCAAAGCTGATCCCAAGACATGGCCTCCACCTCCAGCTCACTAGCTCTTCCCAAGCCCCTCTTGAGTAAAACTCCCTTGAACTGTGGTTATTCCAGGTTCCCAAAACTGTGGTGTAATTTTGTGCTGTTACTGATTTTCCCTTTCTCCAATCCTTCAGTACACAGCTGGGAGTGATTCTTAAATCACAGCCTCTCTCTTCTTTCTGCTTCCCTCACCCTAGTCTGTGCTCCTACCATTCCACCTGACCCCCTCTCCCTATCATCCCATCACTGACCCCTGGGTGCAGTTCTCATGGCAGGGCCGACATTCATTCTGAACATCTGGGTACTTGTAGATGGGGCCCTTGGCACCTAGGACTCCATGGGGGCAGCTGCTCACACAGTGGGGCCCATCTCGAAAATGGGCACATTGAACACAAGTATCAGAGCCCTGAGTGGAAGAGAGAAGGTCAGGAAGAATCAGATCCAAGGTCAATTCCATACCTCCCAGCAAAGACCAGCCCAGACATTCAGAATCTTCCATCTGCAGACCCTAGCATTATCTGCTCTCTCTGTGCTCTCCTTAGCCATATCATTCCCCACATATTCCAAGTATTGCCCCTTCTCTGTCTCCCTTGGAGATCCTGGTGCTGCTACCATACCGAGCCATTGCATGTGGCAGTTCCCTCCATGGGCTGGCATTCCGGGTGGCAAGAGAAGCATTTGGACTCATGGGCAAACTCTCGAGGCTCCCTGCATCGGGGAATAAAGGGAAGGGGGTCACTTCCAAGTCCTGACCTTCATGCCCTGATCCCACAATCACAGGTCTCCTATCTCACTCCCACTAAGGCATATGCAGAAAGCTTTCTAAAGGCTTTTATTATATGCCACCTGAACAGTTCCATTGCAGGGTCTCACCCCCACCCATCCTTGACTAGCTCCCCTCACTGTACCCATTCAGAAAGTTGCAGTTGGTTACACAGACACCTCCTCGGCTGTAGTTTCGACAGGACAAGCACTGACCAGGGCCCGGGCCCCAGCATCCCCCAGAGGAGCACAGTGGGTCACACACTTTGCCCTCTGCCACTGGAAAAGAAAGGGTAGATTAGGAGAGAAGTCTGGGGACTCCAGCAGGCCCTCTCCTCATTGCTCTTCCTTGTTGCTGCTTCCATCCTAACATCCCCCTTCACCTTGATTCCATCCCTCAACCCTACTCCCACGTGTGGGCAGAAGAGTCCTTCCAGCCCTCTCCTCCCTGACTCCCTGTTCTCACCACCCAGCAGACCCTTTCCCTCACCGCATTCTCTGCGGGGCCGATTATGCTTGATGTCTAGTCGCTCTTCCGAAGGCCCCCGAAGCAGCTTGGTCCAGTTCAAAGAGTGGTGGTAACAGAGCTGCCGATTGGCACTTATATAGATACGCCCAGCACTGATTTCCTTCAGGGATCGGAAGCCCAGAGATGTGACATTCAAGTTCTTCATGATCAACAACGAGAAGCCCCGGCTGAGAATAAGGAGACAGGATGAGAGGAGAGACTACTAAGGGAACATTAACCATGCAGTGGATTCATGTTAGTCAAGAAATGTGCTCAGTGCCTAGATCACTGAGAGGGAGTCCCCCTCCTTTTGCCCTTTCCTCATCAAACTCTGAAACCCTTTGGTTTTGAGGCACTGCTGTATGAGACAGTGCCTTGTATTTTACTCAAGGATGCCTAAGACACAGGCTTCATTGCCTGGAGATGCCACTTCCTCCATACCCTTTACTCACTTGTAGAGGCTTCTGCCTCCAATGGTTGTCAGGTTGGAAAAAACACTGAAGTTGTGCATGTGGGGAGGCCAGGACTGGATGTTCAGGTAACCTGAGGGGTTGGAGAGACACAATATGGGCAGGGAGCCTTCTTCTTTATTGGGTTCTCCTGGTTCCTCCCCTGTAACTTGGGATGTGATTTTTCTCAAGTAGTTATACCACAATTTATGCCAGTGGTTCACCTATTCTAGAAAGGGCAAACTCTCTGCCACTCACCTGTGATCTCCTGTACTGTCTGGAAGACATTGAGTTTCTCCGGGTCCAGGGCAGGTATCTTGTGCCAGGGGTCTCTGAGGAGAACAGTAGAAACCAATTAACAAAGTAAGGTACAACCCAGTGTCAATGAGCACACTCAGCCTCAGAATTTGGTTTCTTTTCTTTTCTTTTTTTTTTGAGACGGAGTTTGACTCTTGTTGCCTAGGCTGGAGTGCAATGGCACAATCTCAGCTCACCGCAACCTCAGCCTCCTGGGTTCAAACGATTCTCCTCTCTCAGCCTCCTGAGTAGCTGGGATTACAGGTATGGGCCACCATGCTTGGCTAATTTGTATTTTTAGTAGAGACGGGGTTTCTCCATATTGGTCTGGCTGGTCTCGAACTCCTGACCTCAGGTGATCCACCCACCTCAGCTTCCCAAAGTGTTGGGATTACAGGTGTGAGCCACCATGCCTGGCCTTCAGAATTTGGTTTCTAAATATTATTCTCCACTAAAAGGAAACATTCCTTGGAGAAATGGCTGGGACAGGGGAACCTAGAGCATCTTGTGCAAACAAGGAAAGACTCAAAGAACTAAGGATGCAGCCCAAAGAACACAGGAGCCAGCTTGGAGGGGCTCCCAATGGCCAAATCAGGGACACCTAAACACCAAAATAAATAATGATTGTAAAGGATTATAACCATTGACTAGAATAAAATAGGTATCCATAAGAGTAAATAAATAAATAGGAAAGGAAGACTTTTTTTTTTTTTTAAGAGACAGGGTCTCACTCCGTTGCCCAGGCTGGAGTGCAGTAGTGTGATCATAGCTCACTGTAACCTTGAACTCCTAGGCTCAAGCAATTTTCTCACTTGCTCCCAAAGTGCTGAGATTACAGACATGAGCCACTGTGCCCGCTGGAAAGACTCTTCCTAACACTAGAATGCCAACAAACAAATGCAGAAGAAATAATGGAATTGGAAAATTATCATTTGGCAACTATCATAACAATAATTGATTCAGGCAATTATCCCAAGACATTTAATAATAGCAAATGGAAAAAACAGTAACTTTACAGGAGAATAACCTGACAGATATCACCTTAACTAAGTGACCAGAGACATTATTGCAAGTGCTGGGGCACATCAACATCACGTGCATCCTCCATAGGATGCCCTGAGCTCACAGCCTCTGTGGTGTTCCTATCAAACTCCAGCCTGGAGGAAACGCATGCCTGTAATTCCAGCACTTTGGGAGGCTGAGGCGGGAGGATCGCTTGAGCTCATGAGTTTGAGACCAGCCTGGACAGCATGGTGAAACCCTGTCTCTATAAAAAACATAAAAAACCAGCCCCGCGTGGTGGCGTGCACCTGTAATCCCTGCTACTCCCGCGGCTGAGGTGGAAGGATCACTTCAACCCAGGAGGCAGAGGTTGCAGTGAGCCAAGATCATGCCATTGCACTCCAGCCTGGGCAATACAGCCAGACCTTATCTCAAAAACAAAAAAAAACCAAAAACCCTACAAAAACTTGAATCTAATCATGAGGACACATCAAACAAATCCTAACTGAAGAACATTCTGCCCATTAACTAACCTATACTCATTAAGAATATCATGAAAGATAATAAAACCTGAGGAGCTGTTATAAAGGAGACTGAAGAGGCACGATAACTGAATGTGATGTTTGATCCCAAACCTTAGGAGGACAATTAGTGAAATCTGAATAAGGTGTGTAGGTTGATAATATTTTTTTTTTCAAGGTGGAGTCTCTCTCTGTTGCCCATTGGAGTGCAATGGTGTGCTCTCAGCTCACTCTGCCTCCTCTGCAACCTCTGCCTCCTCTGCAACCTCTGCCTCCCAAGTTCAAGTGATTCTCCTGCCTCAGCCTCCTGAGTAGCTGGGATTATAAGTGCGAGCCATTATGCTTGGCTATTTTTTTATTTTTAGTAGAGATGGAGTTTCACCATGTTGGTCAAGCTGGTCTTGAGCTCCTGACCTTGTGATCCGCCCGCCTTGGCCTCCCAAAGTCCTGGGATTATAGGTGTAAGCCACTGTGCCTGACCCGATAATATTTTGCTATTATTTGTATTACAATGTTAATTTTCTGATTCAAACAACTATACCGTGGTTATATAAGAAAATATTATTGTTTTTGGCTGGGCGTAGTGGCTCACGCCTGTAATTCCAGCACTTTGGGAGGCCGACACAGATGGATCACCTGAGGTTTGGAGTTAGAGACCAGCCTGACCAACATGGAGAAAACCTGTCTCTACTAAAAATACAAAATTAGCCAGGTGTGGTGGAGCATGCCTGTAATCCTAGCTACCCGGGAGGCTGAGGCAGGAGAGTTGCTCGAACCTGGGAGGTGGAAGTTAACAGTAAGCTGAGATTGCACATTACACTCCAGCCTGGACAACAAGCACGAAACTCGGTCTCAAAAAAAAAAAAGAAGGAAAGAAAAAGAAAATATTATTGTTTTTAAGGAATACACAATGAAATATAACATGGGTAAGGAAGAACCATGTGTGAAAATTTATCCTCAAGTGGTCCAGAAAAACAAGAGCATATGGTGTGTGTGTGTGTGTGTGTGTGTGTGTGTGTGCGTGTGCGCACAGAAAGAAGTGATAAAGCATATGTAGTATGTTAACATTTGGAGGATCTGAGTAGAAGAGTACACAGGGGCCAGGCATGGTGTCTCACAACTGTAATCCCAGCACTTTGGGAAGCTGGGGTGGGCAGATCACTTGAGGTCCCGAGTTCAAGACCAGCCTGGCCTACATGGTGAAACCCTGTCTCTACTAAAAATACAAAAATTAGCTGGGTGTGGTGGCACATGCCTATAATTCCAGCTACTCAGGAGGCTGAGGCAGGAGAATTGCTGAACCTGGGAGGCGGAGGTTGCAGTGAGCCAAGGTTGCACCACTGCACTCCAGCCTGGGCGACAGAGTGAGACTCTGTCATTAAAAAAA
>NW_016107411.1:2068381-2114681 GCF_001604975.1 Cebus imitator | reverse complement strand
TCAGTCAGGTATGTTGGTGTGCACCTATAGTCCGAGCTACTTAGGAGGCTGTGGTGGGAAAATCACTTGAGCCCAGGAGGTCGAGGCTGCAGTGAGCCAAGATCACGCCACTGCACTCCAGCCTAGGTGACAGAGCAAGACCCTTTGTCAAAAAAAAAAAAGAAAATAAAAGAAGAAAACTTTAAGAAGGAGGATATACTCTTTCTGTCTCTTGTTCCTTGGCAAGGTGATATTGAATTGCTCAAAGATATCCCTGAGAGGACCCAAGGCCTCGATGGAGGATGTGTTAAGCATTCTCTCAGGTCCTTTGTAACAGACTAGGATTTTATGACTTTGATTCCTAGTCAGCTCCACATAGGAAAGTTTAGGCCAATGACATGAACTGTAAGGGGTGTGTGGGCTGCGGTCTAGGGAGGGAAGGCAGGATCTCTAACCCATTGAGGCCGGTGATCAGGAAGTCCAGGTTGCCCAGGATCTTGGTGCAGTTCACAAATCCATCGATGTTGCTTGAGTCCACAGTCTGGAAGCGGCTCCCAGAGCCTGTCCCCTCACAGGCTGCAAACGTAAGAGAGGCTCAGTGGGGGTGTCTGCGCAGGCTCAGAGGAAAGGCTGTCTCTTCACAACTTCTTACCATCTCCTACCCACCTTTGGGACATAGTCCCCCACAAGGCTCACATATCTTCAGCCCGTTTTTATCTACTTCCATCTTGTCAGGAGGACAGGCCCTGACACAGGATGTTTGATCCACCACAAAGTTATCTACGGAAGAGAAGGAGGAGGATGCCATCAGAGAGGAGGGATGAACACTGCCCGCTACCAATGGAACCCTTGCTCTGGGCCTGGATTCCCTCCTGCTCTGCACTGGATTTGTCTCCACCTGCCACCCTAGGTTCCTTAAGTGCTGCCCTATAGATTCGAAAGTCTCTTCACTCTTTGTTGCTACCAGGAGCAGAAGTAAGGGTGATAGCTGAAGTCATGGGCGGACAGGACGTAGGGGTCACTCACTGGGGTGGTTAGATGATCATAACCATTCACCAATCTCCCTATTTACCACCCAACCAGATTCTTTTTGCCTCCCAAAAGTTTGTCTAAAATCTTGGATCTACTATTGTTGATGATTGTTCCTTCCCCTCAGACACTTACGGGGACAGCTGGCTACACAAACTCCTCCATACTGATACTTGGTGTGGGGATTGGGTTCCAGCTGGAAAGTTAGCTTGTTGTAGACAAGAGGCTGTGGACATCGAGGTACACAGGCTCCACTGTCATTGAAGTGCCGACAGGCCTGGGAAAAAAAGCAGGCTCATCAGATTGCTGCTACATAGGTACCCCAACCTCCTCCCCAAAGGCCACATCCCAGTTTCAGAAGGCAGACAATGGAAAGAGTACATACAAAGCAGTCTGTGTCCTGAGGGCCTGAGCAGCCCCCGGCACACTCATCATGGCAGCACTGGTTGGGGTTGGGCCCAAAGCAGTGACCATTACACTGAGGGGCACAGATGGTCTTGGTCACTACAGAAGGAGAGAAAGCAAGGCAGTTAGAGCTCCTGGGACTGAATTCTGAGGCCACTGCTCATGCCTCCCCCCAGTGTTGACCCAGGCTTGGAGAGGAAGGGATATGAAAGCGTATGAGTGAAGTTTTTGGAGGGAAGTTCAAACCCACATGTCTGGCAGTCTTCAGGTCCAGGACCCCAGCATCGCCCCTTGCAAACCTCATGACAGGGGGGACCTGGTTGGGAAGGAGGATAACACAAGGGGCCATCAGGGCTAAGAAAGGTTTGTTTGAATCAACAGGGTATGATGTCAGCACACAGGCACCTCAATCCCGGGAAGCAAAAAGCCAGGGCTGTGTCCCTCCCTGCTCTTGGAAGGCAGGGCTGGGCTCAAATGAACCTGTCAACAAGGGGCGGGGCCACGCCTCCACACCACCCACTGGGCAGCTGAAGGGGAGGGACTGGGGCAAATGCCAACCTTAGCCCCAGTCCCAACCCAGGAACTTGGTTCCTCCTGGGCAAACTGAATATATGCATGTGAATGGTCAAGGGAAGGTGGGCTCCAAGGAGAGGGGAGCATATTCTAGTGCAACAAATAACAGATGTGGAGTCTAAATATCTGGCTTCCCTGCTTAGTACCCAGGAACCTTTGTGTTTTGTTTGTTTGTTTGTTTGATACAGGGTCTCACTCTGTTGCCCAGGCTAGAGTACAATGGCACAATCACAGCTCATTGCAACTGCAGCCTCCTGGGCTCAAACAATCCTCTGCCTCAGCCTCCCGGGTAGCTGGGATTACAGTGTGTGCCAGGCACCACGTCTGTCTGTTTTTAAATTTTTTGTAGAGATAGGGTCTTGCTATGTTACCCAGGCTGGTCTCGAACTCCTGGGCTCAAGTGATCCTCCCACCTTGGCCTCCCAAAGGGCTGGGTTTACAGGCATGAGCCACCATGCTCGGCCTGCTCCTTTTCTTGAAACACCTCCTCTGTGGTTTGGATTCCAGGGGACTGGCATGGTCCTTCCTGGTGGGCTGCTGGGTCAGGGACTTGAGGTGTTTGTTCCATGGGGAGGCAAGTTCAGATCAGGAATGTTAGGATGATGGGAAGAAGGGAGTCACTCTGGTTTGGTGGGGTAGGGGAGCAGTCTTGATCACAGCCACTCACAGCTTCTGCCATTGTCCTTCACTACTATCTCAGCATCTCGGTCCCTCACGATGTCCCTCCAGTCAATTGTGTCCAAGTGACAAAGCTTATCGTTCTTCTCAATATAAACACCCCCTGACAGAATCTCTGTGGTAGGGAAAGAAGTGACAGGGTTAAGGGCTGCAGCGGAACACCTCTTCCTTACTTTCCCACCCATCCAAAAGGACACCTGACACTCAGGAGTGGGAGAACAAGGAAAGCAGATAGATCCAATTAAATCCAAGCTGCAGAGGAGACTCGCTTTATAAGAGGAGGAGTCAGGCCAAAAGACACTCCTGCCTCTTCAGTCACCTGTCCAGATCCGGTTTAGCTAGTTGGGGAGGGAAAGGGAGAGAGGGAGAGAAGATCTCTGACTCAACACCCCCCAAACCCTACCTGTATGTTTTCCAACTGACTGGGACAGGGAGAAGCAGAAGATGGACAGGTGGTATTTAACCCCTATATTCCCCCAGCTCATGGGGGCTTGGTTTAGGAAAGCAAAGGTAGGATTCCCAGGAAAGGAGGAACATCCAGGTATACTGTACTTTGGATTTTTTTTTTTTTTTTTTGAGATAGAGTCTCACTGATACCCAGGCTGGAGTGCAGCGGTTCAATCTTGGCTCACTGCAACCTCTGCCTCCCGGGTTCAAGTGATTCCCCTACCTCAGCCTCCCAAGCAGCTGGGATTACAGGTGTGCACCACTATACCCAGCTAATTTTTTTTGTGTGTGTATTTTTAGTAGAGACAGGGTTTTGCCATATTGGTCAGGCTGGTCTTGGACTCCTGATCTCAAATGATCTGCCCTTCTTGGCCTCCCAAACTCCTGGGATTACCGGTGTGAGCCATTGTGCTCAGCCTCTGGTACATTGTACTTTGAAGTTAGAGAAATGGGTAGCAGATCCAGCTCTGACTCCAGCCCCACCAGGACACAGATTCCTTTCCCTGGAGCAGATGCCTCTAGCGCCCCCTACTGGGGGCCCTCTATTGCTTAGGGAGCAATGGAGCTTTAGACCACAGTTGCTAAGGTGACGGGCACCTTGGAAGAGGCACTTAGAGTGAGCAATCTTGGGCCATCATCAAGGAGGTGCAAGCACAAGTCTTGGGCCGGTTGATGGGTGAGGCCAGGAAGAACCATGGGGAACTGACCGGTGAGCTGAGTCAAGCGGAGCTGGCGCAGAGCATGGCTGGAATTGGTGTTGTAGTTCAACATGACGAAGATGGCAAACTTCCCATCGTAGACCTGGGTCCCCCGCACCACGCGGAGGTTGGACAATGGTAGTATGGAGAATTCATTCATGGCCACAAGGACATAGCCTGTCACTTCTCGAATCCACTGTGACAGAGCAGATTATGTCAATGAGAGGGACAACAGGGCAAAAAAAGCTCAATCCCCCTCCCTCCCTTAGGCATAAGACTCTTTAGCTCTTTTAAGTCTTCCTTCCTTTTTATTTTTATTTTTGGGTGCGCGTGAGCAGAGTCTTGCTCTGTCACCCAGGCTGGAGTGGAGTGGCACGATCTTGGCTCACTGCAGCATCAAACTCCTGGACTCAAGCGATCCTACCACCTCAGCCCTCTGAGTAGCTGGGACTACAGGTACGCGGTACCATGCCCGGATAATTTTTGTATTTTTGTAGAGACAGGGTTCGCCAAGTTGCCCAGGCTGGTCTTGAACTCTTGACCTCAAGTAATCTGCCCTCCTTGGCCTCCCAAAGTGCTGAGATTACAGGCATGAGCCACTGCACCCAGCCTTAACTCTTTCTAATTCCTATTTTGGAGTAGGGAGTAGACTGTGTCACACTACTATGTCACTTCTGGGAGTAAAGACAGGCAGCTTTCTCCTCGAAGCTCCTCATGCCAGGAGGGTCCCTTCCCCATCTTCCCAGATACCCTCTCAGTCCTCAGGTGTCTCTGTGCACTAGGCCCTGCTGACCTTGCACTATCACAGAACACCACCTGCCCCTGCCCCTGCCCCCTACATATCCTTGGCTACAACAATGAGACCATAGGCCCCAGATTACAGCCACTGTCCCCATAAATACGCGAGCTTGAATCTTAGGAACTCCTGAGTCTTAGGAAGGGTGAACTCCAGCAGAAGGTACCCCTGAAGAGAGAAGGAGGCTTCTGGGGCAGAATAAAGAGGAACGGGTTGAGTAAGGAGGGCGGGCCTGCTAACCTGCAGGAAGGAGAGGTCGGCATTGCGTCCCGTGAGCACAATCTCGAGGTTCCCCATCACCACCTCACACTTCTCGTAGAGCTTGTACAGTGTCTGGTATTGGTTCTCAGCATCACCGGTCACACTCAGCCCATTCAGAGTCCCAGGACACACTGTTCGAAGCAGAGGAACGAGTGGCTGAGGGCTGGACGCAAGTTCTCAGCCCGTCTGCCATTCCCCCAAGATCACCCCCTTGGCTGCCCTCTTCCAGTTACACTAGACAGGATCAGAGGGCATTTGCCTTCAGCCCTCCCACAAGTGACAGACAGAGGCTGGAGTGGCCTGAGAGCCTTCTCTTCTCAGAATCCCCTCCCCATTCCATGAACTGGAAGGTGAAGATTTCCTTTTTCTATCTGGGATCCGTCTGTGCCTCTTTTGGGTACTACTTTGGGTACTAAGGGGTTAATTGAGAAAGAAGACAGAGAATTTGTTTCTCTCTCTAGAAAGGAGAAGTTAGGAAAGGGCCGTAACTTTGATTATCCTCCTCTCCCCCTCCAAGCAGGGCACTCACTTCTCTACCCCTCATCCTGCCTCTCTCTAGGTCCTGGAATAAATATCTCTTTGGGGCTAGTACACAGCCCCTATTGTGTCTACTGAGGGTGGGATGGGGGCAGAGGGTGGGGGCAGTGCCTGGGGCCACAGTCCAGCCCACAATGAGGCGATTCTATCCAGGAGGGGGGCTACCCCACCCTGTCCCTAGACACCCCGTCCTCAGCAGCACCCCCTCCACCCTCAAGCCTTGGGCTCAGACAAGTGACCTCACTAGAGGGGGGAGCTCTGGCAGTCGTGGGGGGGGGTCAATGGGAGCTTTGTCTTTAAAACTGGAAGATAAGGAGCTGGTTGCCTCCCCTCCTTTAAACTCTGGCTTTCCTTCTTACTCTCTCCCCCCATCCCAACACACTCCAGCAACCTCGGCATCACTTTCCAGCCCTAGAGTATTTTTCAGCAAATACAGAGAAGCCTGGAGAGAAACAGTAGCAGATGTCCCACACTGAGCCTCCACCCAATTTCATTGTTAGAAGAGACTCATGAAAAAGGCTTTTACCAAGGCAGTCCGCACCCCCACTAAGAGAGAGCGTAGACTAGAGGCACGTGAGGCGTGTCAGCCTTGGGAGTTCACTCTTCTTTGCAAATGTGGTGGACAATGGGCTATGGGAAATCCTGGATTCTGAAGCCCTACCCCAGTCTCTTTCTTCTGGCTCAGTGAAAGACCATGTGTGTGGGGTGGGGAATAGCGGGTAGATACCACCTGTTCCAACCACCCTTCCCTGAGGCGGTGGTAGCTCAGTGGGAATGCAGGGAGGGAGACTGGTGAGGCCTCAATCCCTACTATAACATACACCCCTAGTCTGACCTCTTGACCTCCTTATCACTCCCCATGAAGGCTGGCTAGTCCCACCAAAGAGAGCTAGTTCCAGAGGAGCGGGGAACTCCTTGGTCCTTGGGTTGAAATGAAAGAGACTGGGAAGGTTAGTCGTTTCTGGACAGCCCCACCCCAACCCCCTTCCTGGCAGGACACCCCCTTTCCCAAGTTATGGTGCCAACCCTTCTTCCCAGATAAGGAGGAGCCAAGCTTTCTTCACAAGGAAGTAGTAGAGCGGGCACACACATACTCACACAACACACACACGAACACAACACACACACACATACCCACACAACACACACACACACACATACGCACATAACACACACACGAACACAACACACACATACGCACACAACACACACATGAACACAACACACACGTACGCACACAACACACACACGAACACAACACACACACGAACGCAACACACATATGCACACAACACACACACGAACACAACACACACGTACGCACACAACACACACACAAACACATACACATCGGTCCTGCTGGCCCAGAAACCTAAAGTTGGGTTTCCTTGCAGATAGTATTTCAGGTGGCCCTATCTATCCCACGTGCCCATAAGCGTTTGTGCAGATTTTGTGTCTGTGCTTGGAAGGCTACAGTGTCAGAGGTAGCCCAGTTCCCCCACTACCTTAAGGGTAAAGTCCACGTTGCACAGACAGGGAGCAAAGGGCCTGGGCAATAAGGGAGCACAAACAACATCTCTGGGGAGGAGCCAGGCAGGCTGGGGAGCAGGGCAGGGGAGGGAATCATAAAAATCCCTGCGGTACCCAGGGACTGGGAGCATAGGGAGGGGCAGTGTCACAGGCCCTCCTTTGGTAGAGAGCACTGGGGGTGGGTCAGAGCCAGAATCTCCAGCCCCTCCTCAAGCAGAGGCCTCCCCTCCAGCATCCCCCACCCCCATCACAGCCAGGACAAAGGGGCTATAGAAGGACTGAGACAGGGCCGGATGCCCAGAGGCTGCAGGACCCAGATAAAGGGTAAAGAGACCCAACCATGCCTGCCTCCTGCCTCCCCAGGGAGGGTGGCCAGAATCTAGTACTCCTGGGTTTCTGGGTGAAGATTGCAGGGTCTGGATGGGACAGTTATACAGTCACTCCACTGCGCCCTCCCACACCAGTCCTCAGACCACCCCCCTCCACCAGCTGGGAGTGTTCACATCTCAAAATCCCAGACTCTAAATTTAGGCCCAGCAACTGTGGGGGAAGCACAGGTGGTTTCTTCCACTCCCACACTGAGGAAGGGGCCCTGGCTGTGCCAAACCCCAAGCTGGGATCTGGGGGGAGGGGAGGAGAGCCACCATCAATCCTCAGGTGTCCAGGGTCCCAGAGACACCCCAAAGGAGTGGGCTCAGATAGCATGGGAGTCGGGGGAGGACTAGAGAAGAGCAATCCAGGGGTCTGTCTAGGGTCCTAGAGACAGTGTCAGACAATAAACAAAATGGGGACGGGGGCACACAAGCTGGGCCCAAGAAGGACTCTCCAAGGTAGGAGGCTTAAAAAGTAGCAGAGGTGCCCTCTTGATCCTCAGGTTGGGGAGAGAAAAGACAAGAGGCTGGGCATCCTCGCCCCTACAGCTCCTGGCCTAGGGCCTTGTATATAGTAGATGCTCAATAAATATGAGTTGTGTTGACCTGGGTCTTGACAAAGAGATGTTGCTCAAGCTCTACTATTTTGAGGAAAGCAGGCGCCAGCCTCTGCTGGGCCTCCCGCCTGATGTCACCTGAACTTGGCCCTCTGGTTAATCTCAGACCTCCCCAGGGCAGGCTCACTCACGGAAGAGGAGGTGCCGCTCCTGTTTTTCCAACACCAGAGAATAACAACCCCCTCCAACCTTGTGTAGCTCCGCCCTGTCGGCAAAACAACGAAACTAGGGGTGGCTGCAATCGGCGCGAGGTAGGGGGTAGGAAGCTGGAGAGCAAACCGAGACCCTTCCGCCAAGGTCCCCACCTCCAAGCACCTCCTGTTTACAGAATGAAGGTCCCCGCTCCGCTCCCTGCAGGGCCCCTTATAAGTGTGAACTACTGTTTTGGCCTCAGCATCTTCTGGGGAGACCAATTAGAGGGTCGGCGACGCTCTGGGGAAGCGGGGCGTGAGGGTCCAGGAATGTCGCCCTCGGCCGGAACACGCCGATAACCCGAGCCCGACCGCCCCACTCCCAGGTGGTCCCGGCGGACCCGGCGCAGCACCCACACCCCGCGCCGCCTGGGACCCTGCCCCTGCCCCTGCCCTCGGAGACTGCGCGCACTGGGTTCGGGCTCCCAGGTGCGGAGCCCGCCGGTGCTCCTGCGCCGCTTACCTGCCTGAGAGTTGCCCACCTCTGAGCCCCGGGCCAGGCTGAAAAGCAAGCCCAGCACCTGCAGAGCGCCGTTCGCTCTCATGACTGCGGCAGAGGGTGAAGGGAGCCCAGCCCAGTCCGGCCCGGGGGTCCCTAGACTAAGACATCGAGGCGAGAGCCACCTGAGCCGCCAGCGAACTGGTGGCGGCTGCGGCGGCGGCAGCGGAGTTTACAAATTGCAATCGGAGCCGGAGCCGGAGTCCGGGGCGGGATGGCAGGGGAGGGGTGTGTGTGTGTGTGAGAGAGGAGGGAGGAACGCAGAGGGAAGGGGGTGAGTCACGGCCGCGCCCCCTCCCGCGCGAAGCTGGAGTAGGGATTGCGGAGCCTCTGACCGCCCGCCCGGAGCGCGCCGCGCCACGCCCCGCGGTCCCGCAACTTGGCGGAGCAGATCGAGGATGGGGCTCGCCCTAATTTTTCTGCAGGAGCTGGGCCAAGGGGAGGCCGAGATTCCAAAAAGCCCCCAGATCCAGGGAAGGGTAATGAATGAGGGTGGGGAAAGCGCTCCGAAGCCCTGCCCCCTGAAAGTTGGCCTCGCCCATTAACCAAATTACTCAACTCCCCTAGCCGGTTGGTTCACTTGGTGGATTTTCTCTCTGAATGTGAATATTTCTTTCTGTGTGTTTTTGAGGGGGAGGGTGTTTTTTGCCTCACGTCTGGGCCACCTCAGTTTCTCCCAGACTCGAAACCCCATAACTCATCCACCCAGCCCAGGAACCCGAGCCACAGAGGCCGCGTGAAATTGCACTGTCTCCGGCCGCTTCCTCCTCCAGACCCGGCGCCGGCCGGGCCTCTCCCGGGGATTTGGATGGGGGGCGGGGGCGGTTTCCAGCCTGGGAACAGACCCCGGAGCCCGCCTTTCCACTTCTGCCCCGGGAGGGGCTCTCGCACCTGTCGCCGTCCCCTCTGCTGCCCCCCACGGCCGCCTGGGAGAACAGCTGCCTCCCCTTCCACACTGGAGTCTGGCGGCGGCGCCGTCCGAGCGGCCGCAGTTCCCGCCGCTCTTCTGGGGACCCAGATAGGCTCACACCGTCCCAGGTGCCTTCCAAGTCCAGGCTCGCGCAGGAAAGGGGGTGGGACGCGGAGAGGACACTGGAGACTGCGTTCACGAGTGGCGTGGACCCCTGGAACCTCCCGCATCAGCTGCCCGGACCTGGTCAGAGGCTGTCGGGCTCGCTGAGGGTTGCTGCCGAAAGCCCTGGTAGCCCCAGGACGGATCGGACCCGCGCCTCCTGGTGCCCGACACGTGGCGGCAGTGGAGTCTCACACGGCCTTGCTTTTCAGATCCCTTAAATTGGTATTCGGGATCTCGCACAGAGAGCCTAATTATTTTCCCCAGAACTTCAAGCCTGAAGACTTCGAGAACAGTTGATAAAGAAAAAATTTACCCCTCAGGCTACCGGCTAACATTCCTTAAACATGCTTCCTGTTGGTATGCAACCTAGAGGGCCTGTTCTCTGTTGGGGAATCTGTGCTTTGAGGAGCCTGGCTTTCCCCAGACCACATGTATGGCAGTCATAATAATAATAGCAACAACAAAACCACTAACATATACGGGTATTTCCAAATATCATTTCATTTACAAAGTATGTCCTCAAACTTAGTGCCATAGAGAATGTGTCACTTAACATAAAACTATGTGATCTGACCCGGGTGCGGTGGTTCACGCCTGTAATCCTAGCAATTTGGGAGGCCGAGGCGGGCAATCACTAGGTCATAAGATCGAGACCATCCTGGCCAACATGGTGGTACCCTGTCTCTACTAAAATACAAAAAATTAGCTGGACGTGGTGGTGCGCGCCTATAATCCCAGTTACTCAGAAGGCTGAGGCAGGGGAATAGCTTGAACCCGGGAGGCGGATATTGCAGTGAGCCAAGATTGTGCTACTGCCCTCCAGCCTGGCGACAGAGTGGGACTCTGTCTCAAAATAATAAATAAATAAATAAATAAGGCCGGGCACCGTGGCTCACGCCTGTAATCCCAGCATTTTGAAAGGCCAAGGTGGGCGGATCACCTGAGGTCGGGAGTTCAAGACCAGCCTGACCAACACGGAGAAACCCCGTCTCTACTAATAATACAAAATTAGCCGGGTGTAGTGGCTCATGCCTGTAATCCCACCTGCTCGGGAGGCTGAGGTAGGAGAATTGCTTGAACCCGGAAGGTGGAGGTTTCCATGAGCCAAGATCGTGCAATTGCACTCCAGCTTGGGCAAAAACAGTGAAACTCCCTCTCAAAAAATAAAAAAAGAAGAAGGAAGGAAAGAAAGAAAGAAAGACAGACAGACAAAGAAAGAAAGAAATTGCAATATAACTCTCCATTTTACAGAACTGGAAATGTGTGACTTCTCCAAGGTCATCCACCTGTTGATACTGGTTAAGGTGATTGGGAAGTGGCGCTCAGACTTTTACCTAGGATTTCTTATTTCTTTTTCTTTTCTCTCTTTCTTTCTTTCCTTTTTCTTTTTTTTTTAGACAGAGTTTCACTCTTGTTGCCCAGGCTGGAGTGCAATGGAGCGATCTGGGCTCGCTGCAACGTCTGCCTCCTGGGTTCAAGCGATTCACCTGCCTCAGCCTCCCGAGTAGCTGGGATTACAGGCATGCGCCACCATGCCTGGCTAATGTTTTGTATTTTTAGTAGAGATGGGGCTTCTCCATGATGGTCAGGTGGGTCTTGAACTCCCGACCTCAGGTAATCCGCCCGCCTTGGCCTCCCAAAGTGCTGAGATTACAGGCGTGAGCCACTGCGCTGACCTAACCCTCATATTTTTTGTAGAGATGTAGTTTCACCATCTTGTCCAGGCTTGTTGCTTTTTTTCTGAGACAGAGTCTCCCTCTCTCACCTAGGCTGGAGCGCAGTGGTGCAATCTTGGCTCACTGCAACCTCTGCGTCCCAGGTTCAAGTGATTCTCCTGCTTCAGCCTCTCAAGTAGCTGGGACTATAGGCACGTGCCACTGCCTGGCTAATTTTTTGTATTTTTAGTAGAGGCAGGGTTTCACCGTGTTAGCCAGGATGGTCTTGATCTCCTGACCTCTTGATCCACCTGCCTCAGCCTCCCAAAGTGCTGGGATTACAGGTGTGAGCCACTGCCTGGCGCTTGTTCTTAACTGCTGTAAGATGTTCTATTTTGTGGATCCCTACACTTTATTTCTTTGTTATGCCAGTGACAAACCCTTAGACTACCTGCAACTTCCTGCTGCCACAAGCAGTGCTGCAATAAATATGCTCCTACATGTCTCCATTGGTTGCAGTATAATTTCTTGTACATACAGAGTTCTACACTCTCTGGAATGTCTGTACTCTCCCACCACCAATAGTGGGATTTCTACACCTCAACTTTCTTGCCAATACTTGACATCATTGAAGTTTCCAATTTTCCAGCCACATGGGAGACTGAGGCATGAGAATCACTTGAACCCGGAGGTGGAGGTTGCAGTGAGCCGAGATCATGCCGCTGCACTTCAGCCTGGGCAGCAGAGAAAGAGTGTCTCAAAATAAACAAATAAATAATAAAATAAAATAGGCTGGGTGTGATGGCTCACACCTGTAATCCCAGCACTTTGGAAGGCTGAGACAGGTGGATCATCTGAGGTCAGGAGTTCAAGACCAGCCTGGCAAACATGGTTAAATCCCATCTCTACTAAAAATACAAAAATTAGCTGGGTGTGGCGGTGCATGCCTATAATCCCAACTACTTGGAAGGCTGAGGCAGGAGAATCACTTGAACCTGGGAGGCAGAAGTTGCAGTGAGCTGAGATCGTGCCATTGCACTCCAGTTTGGGCAACAGTGTGAGACTCCATCTCAAACACACAAAAAAAGGTATCTCATGGCATGTTTAATTACTAATATGTTTGAGCATCTGCTCACATTTTTTCTTACTTTTGGTTTTTCTCTTTTATGCATTACCCATTTATTTTTCTTTGCCCACTTTTCTATAGAGTTTCTCATATTTTCTATATTGATTTGCAATAGTTTATTAAATAGTTCAGATATTAGTCCTTCTTTGATATTAGGCATTGTAAATATCTCCAATCTTTTATCATTAACTCAGTCAATAATATTGTTTATTGCACAGATTTTTTTTTTTTTTAAAGACAGGGTTTTACCATGTTGGTCAGGCTGGTCTAGAACTCCTGACCTCATGATCCACCCCCCTCGGCCTCCCAAAGTTCTGGGATTACAGGCATGAGCCGCCACGCCTGGCAGAAATTCATTTTTAGCCTGGGCAACATGGTGAAACCCTGTCTCCACCAAAAATACAAAAAATTAGCCTGGCGTGGTGGTGTGCGCCTGTGGTCCCCATTACTCAGGAGGCTGAGGCTGGGAGGACAGCTTGAGCTGGGAGGCAGAGGCTTCAGTGAACCTGACACAGCACTCCACCCTGGGTGACAGAGTGAGACTTCGTTTCCAAAAAAAAAAAAAAGAAAAAAAAAAAAAAAAAAAAGAAGCCCAGTGCTTTTAAAATAAAATCAATCAGTTGATTACAAACGGCCCTGAATGATTGAATGTCCAGGCAGTGCACATACCACTTAATTGCTAAACCCAGATTCTTCTGCCTCCATCACAAGATTCAAGACTGGCTATTCTCGTCCAATTCTCTTAGCCAATATGGTTTTTACTGTCATCTTGCTGGTTTTTCTGTATCTTTCAGTAGTTCCTATTAAAAAGAGATCATCTTATGAACATTGGAGGGGTAAAACACGCTATGGCTGATCACCCACTTTTCACCATCCTATTTTTATTTGATGAGATTGAACTATACTGAACAACAAAGCATGCCTTTTTAAAGAGGGAAAAAGACACCCAGAGGCAGTATAGATGCCTATATGAGGAACACAAACTCTTTGCCTTATATACAATGTGTGTTGCACCAGCTTCCTAACAAGGTTCCATGTTACTGTCCTTGTACCACTAAAATCCGCTGAAATCATAGCAGCCCAAGGATGATTTTAAATTCTAAATTATATCCGCACAGACCCCTGCTCCCTTGGCTTTCCATCTCACTCAGGGTAAAACCAGTCCTCACGATGGCCTGTTAGGTTTCCATGCCTGGGCTCCCTGTGATGTCTCTGACACCTACCACTGACTTGGGCTCTGCTGTCGTCAAACACTCCTGACTCCCACACTGTGGCTTTTTCTCCTGTTATTCCCTCAGCCTGGAATTCTTTTCCACGAGGTATCTGTCAGAACCTTGCTCAAATGACATTTTTCCTTTTTTCAGCCTTTCCCAACTCCACCAATAAGACTATTGATGATATTAACAGTATTTATAGTAATAAATCATAGACTTTTCCACCATTGTTTAAAGTTTTTGCCAATGGTCTCTCCACTCAGTTCTCTGGGAAGAAGCACAATTTAAACAGTGTAAGTGCCAAAGACGAGGGCGTAGATGTTCTCTACTGTGTCACATGTACCACCCTGGGAACTCACATGCTAAAAAGTAATCTCAAGGATACTGATCAATATTGTAGTACTCATTTGCAAAGCTAGCTCTAGATTTTTTAAAAACTTTTATTTGCAGGATTAATATAAAATAGTGAGTGAATTGATACAACTGATTGCTCGATGTTTATTTCTTTTCTTCCTGCATGTAGGTCAGAAACTTAATTCCTAGCTTTCTGGTTTCTTCCTAAAAAAAATGGTCATTTGTATTCCAGAATCCACCTCTCCTCACCAACCAAGTCCTCAGGGGACATCTGAAATAATCCTAATGGAGGGTGCTGTCAGCCACGCTGCACCTGCTAAATGTCTTGGGATCCACGAAGGCTCACCTGAATGCTTGCACAGTCGCCTCTAAGGAACATGTGTCTTACCTCATTTGCACTTCTTTGGACATTTAATTTCATCACACTCCACTGCAAGTGTTTCTTTAGCTGTCTGCGTGACTTTATATCCTCTGAGCTCTTTAAGGACAAGGTCTTTAGTAAAATTATTATAAAATTAATCAGCTGAAAAATCCAAACAGTTCACAAGCAGAAAATTCCTCATGCCCCCAATCCTTCACTTCTACCCCCAGAGAGGTCCCCTGTTAAATTTCTGAAATACCTTCCTGAATTTCCCTATGTATAAACAAGCATGTATCTATACATAGCAGACATGATTATTTTCAGGACATCACATTCAGGAGTGGAAAATGTAACTTTTTAAAAATAACATCTTAATCTCTATTTTGAGCACCAGTTCTGTCAAGAAGCAGAACATGTTATGTTTGTCAATTCAGAGGAAACTCAGGCATTTCAGGAGTTCTCAGTCACTGGAGGAGCTTCCTCTCTGTTCTTCCGCCCTGGATTATTGTCATTGTTGCTGTTGTTCTAGATTCTGGGGGTGGGGCTAGCACAGGGTTGTGGAGGTAGCCAGCCATTGGCCAGATCGAAACACCTCGCATCTACCATGGTACCCACCGCCCACATCTGGCTCTGGGTTACTGCTGTCCATTCACCCTCCACCGTGGCATCAGGTACAGACCAGGTGGCTGAAGCTGCATCTGCTGATGGGGTTGCCTAATGCTGGCCCAGAGCTCCCAGCTGGCTGTGGATTCTTTCCATGAAACCGGAGTCTGCTTCTGGGACCCCAGCCAGTGAACGTGCCCCAGGTCCATCTGCCTGGCACACCTTCTACCGGTCTCTCTCTATTCTACTGTGTCATGACAGCAAAGAGAACGGCCCTGTTCTCTTGCTCCCTCATCCTCTCTCTGTGGCCAGCCCAAGGTGGTCAGGGCTCTGGTCCTCAGCGGTGTTATTCCCACCAGCTCTCCTCTGTCCCCTGCTCCTTTCTCTCCTGGAGGATTTTTATCTGGTCTGAAGCAGGAAAACTGGCTCTTAGATCAATAGTCATTCTTTCCAATGCTATTTGTTTAACCTATTGTCTCTGCCAGTAGTTTCAAAAGTCTATTTTGAAATTAAAAAGCTGAGAATTAATTCTTTTATTCTCTGTTCAGTTGTTCTGCTTCCCTGAGGCCCGGAAGGCCCTCCTTGCTTCCTGCAGTGGGTGTTGGGGTACAGAGGTACTGGCAATGATGGTGATGGTGGTGGGAAGGCGGACTCAGTAAACAAAGGATTCTTCCACCACATTTATAGAATTTTTTTTTTCTTGGCCCAAAAGTGTAATCCTTCTGTATGCTATAGTTGGCTTTTTTCACTTAATAAAATATCCTAGATAGCTTTACAAATCAGTGCTTGTATGTCTAGCTCATTTCTTTTCTAATATAATTTGCATAATATATCTTTGTCTTGATATATGTACTATTTTTATTAACCAGTCCACTGTTGATGGACATTTAAGTAGTTTCAGGTTTGGCTTTCCAAACAAAGCAACAATGGGCATCCTTAAAAACACATACTGGCTTATTTAGAATGGGCTATCCACAGTATAGTTTGCTAGAAATAGAATTGCCATGTCACAAAGTATATCCACTTTACATTTTGGTTCGTATTGACACACCATTTTCTAAGAATGTGTATCAGTTTACACTCCCAGGAAAAGGATATAAGAACATCAATTTCCTGTAGCATTTACCAACACTAGACATTTATCAAGCTAAAAATTGTTCTTGGTTTCTTTTGGGGTTCTTATTTTTTATTATTTTATTTTTGAAACAGGATCTTGCTGGAGTGCAGTGATGCAGTCTCAGTTCACTGCAGCCTCTAACTCCTGGGCTCAAAGAGATCCTCCTACTTCAACCTCCCAAGTAGCTGGTACTATAGGCGTGTGCCACCGCGCCTGGCCTGGGCTCTTTTTTCGTGTGTTGATCACTCATTTTCTCAGACCATTTTTTTCTACTAAACATTTGTGTTTCTTATTCATTTATAAAATGTCTTTATATGTGAAGGAAATTCGACCTTTGACTACTTTTCTTGTTTTATTTTTAACTTCATGGATACCTTTTTTCTGAGTAAAAGTTTAAATTTTGTATGATGTAAAATATGTGAAATCTATTTTTTTCTGCCTTTGTCAATACACCCAGGAACAATTTACCTCATTTAACTAATAAATGAATCTGAATTATATTTTATCATAACACTTTTTGTTTTTCTATTTCACATCTTATTGAAATTTATTCAGGTGTAAAGTATAAGGTGGGGACATAATGTTATATTTTTCCAAATATTGCAATACCTTTTATTGAGTATCATGTATCTTTCTATGGAGTACTTTTCAGGCAAAAGTATTACATCTAGCTCTATGATATAATGGTAACAATTTGGGGATTATCTGGGACAGGGGCTTTTCTCCCTCCTCTTCCCCAGTCAATTTTTCCTTAAAGTATGAAAATATGCCAGTGAGGCATATTTTTACCTTTATGTGAATCTAGTAAAGAGACCAAGGCAAATGACCCCAGGTGGCTCTTCTTCCTCCCAAGGGACAGGATCTCCTGTGGAGGGATCCCAAAGCATGCTCCACAGAGAGCCTGAGCTTGTTAGAGGCACGAAATTTCTGCTAGCAGTGTTGGACTCCTTGCTGAAGGTACGTCTAGGTGCTAGCAGTGACTCCGCAGGCTGTTGTCTTGGAAGGTGACTTGCCCACAGCCCTGAGCAAGTCATAGACAGGATGCCTGCTCTGAAAAGGCAGAAAATGAAGATTGGAGTCCTGAGCCTAATGCGTAGTCCTTCCTCCTTGGCTGACATTCTCTCTTTTTTATTTTTAATTAGTCCTTTGTTTTTGTTTTAGTTTTAGAGACAGGGTCTCGTGATGTGATCCAGGCTGGAGTGCAGTGACAATTCAGGAATGCAGTCATGATGCACTACAGTCTGGAACTCCTGGGCTCAAGGGATCCTCCTGCCTCAGCCTGTGTGAAGGTCTTAAGGTGGGGTGTGCCTGGCACAGTAAAGGTCCAGTGAGGAGCTCCGCATGAGTGAGGGAGATGGAGAGTAACAGGCCAGAGAGGTGTGTGGGGTGGGACCTCCAGGGCTTACTTGCAAATTACTATGAAGCCATCATATCTCATTTTCATTATCTTTTTTCTTCATAGTGCAAATGACCAAATATTAAAAGCTAATCCAAATAGCACTAAAATAACTCACTTAAGCAATTTATGCAGTCAACCAAATTGGCAGTTAATGTTTTCCAATACAGAATAGGCTATATATCTATAGCAAAATAATTCAGTGTCATATGATAATATAACATATAGTTATTTATACATTATATAACATATAACATAGTTATAGTATAAAGTTAGTAAGCTAAACAGTCACATGAATATGTTTGTTATAAACATAATTCAAATGAATGTATATAACCAGAATTCAATACAATAGAATTCCAATTAGTAATTTTGGTATATTATAAATTCACTATGTTAAACCTACTTAAATGAAAACTGCTTTTCAAATTCTAAACATGTTATTGGGATGGAGACAAAAATGAATAAAATAGAAATATGCATGTTATATATGGCTTTTTCCTAACTTCTTTCTCACAGAACAAACAAACAAAACAGAAACAAGAAAGTGACAAGAAAAAAGCCTACTGATATTCTGTCACTTCCCCGGGAATTTTTATTTGCCTATTATTTGAAGAGGCACTATTGTCTCAGACCAATGCTCAGAACCAGGAGTCAGATTTGGGCTTATGTGAATGCCACTGGATATTTGATTTTAACTCAGCAGATAGCTTAAATGCATGACTTCCAGTCCTGGGTTTCCTCTTCAGGAAAACAGAATAACAATATTGAATGAACTCTCTGGGATAAAGATTAAATGTTGATAATCTAAAGACTTTTTGGTGACAGATCAGAGAAAAATAAGAAAAATGATAGTTTATGTCAAATGGCAAATATTTCTGATAATCAATGCTAATGTAGTTTATTCAGTAAATATTTATCATGTGATAAGTTAGGTAGAAAAGCTTGCAAAGAGCCTACGAGGGTATGTTTGGACAGGTAGGAAAATAAAAAAGTGTCAGAGAAGCTTATCAGGGACAGGGTTTCAGGAGGAAGCAACTGAACAATGGGTTTAAATATTGCAAAGAAGTTAGGTGCGTCCGGTGGAGTTGGCATTTAGGAGTTCATTGGCAACTTTATTGACAATGGTTTCTCTTGTGTGTGGTGTTTTAGAACACATCAAGCAGTCTTACATGCATTTGATCATTGTATTAAATTATATCTATTAAATTATGAGAGTTGTTTCTGTGTTCCCAATTGGACCCTAACTAACATACCGGACCCATCAGCTAGGTCATGGCTGAAATTTAAATTTGTTGGGCAGATGGAGTTAGGTGGTACTTACTGCCTCTGCCCACCCCTACCTACATCTCTGATTTGTATGACAGCAAGAAGCCTCCTGGGGGAAAACGTCTGGCTTCCTCCTGAGTTGTAGACATTGATAAGCACATATGGAGAACAGACATGTGGGTGCATTTTAAGGGTAGGAGTTGAGATGAGGTGTGATAAACTACTAGAAGAACATGGACCCTCTGACAGAGATACCTCTATAAAAGGAGGCAGAGACAATGATCAAGAGGATCTGAGAGTTAAAAAACAAGCTGCGGCCACAATGTGGTGGCCCCAATATGAACCAGTTGCAACCAAGACAGAGAGTTTGTACACTGAGGGGAAAAAGTTCTGCGTGAATTGAAAGAAGAACCTTAATGAGTTCTGGAACACCTCTCCAACCAGATAATCTTGCTGTGGGATTCCTCTAAAAGACCATCACTCAGGTGGAACAGCACCACTCACTTGTGTATGACAATTTGTCATGATGCCCTGAGCTTCAGGAAGATCTGCACCTTGGAAGAGCAAGAGTATTGTCATCAGCACTGCCTCAGCTCAGTGGAGATGTGTGATCACCCCGGCCACAAACCTGGCAACAAGCAAAGGCAGCAACAACTTGTACTAATCGTGACTTCACAGGGGTCCATTCTAGGGACCCCCGGAACTGTGGGAGAGCCAGGTCATACTTTGGCTGAAGTTTCTGACAGGTTGGATGAGGCTTCAGTGTAATTAAGGTTAGGAATAGAAAACAATGTATTTGACTATTGTTCAAATTTACAAAAAGGAAAAGATTTTCTGAGATCCACAGCAATAGAATTCTCAGATTTTGTTTTACATTTCTTATGATGTTATATTTGGAATTTTCATTTACATTTAAAATTTAGTTTATAAATTGTGTGTGATCATTTCTAATCACTTTTTTATATTAGTTATTATAGATCGTTCCTTATTTTGGATTTTTAAGTTTGATTTATCTCTCTTTTGACCCATTTATGCTTGGAACCAAATAGTTTTGGTGACACAAAAACCCAGTTCTTGCTCCAGTCTGACAATAAAATTGCATTCTAAGTTTCCAATATATATGTCTTTATTTTTTATAAAGTTTAGTTTTTTCCATCTCTCCTTTATTTTTTGTTGTTTTTCCAAATTATTTTGACATAAAGAAGGAAGGAAATTAACGTTATTAAGCTCCCTATTAAGTATAAAGTGTTAATATAAATTTACCTTTTAGTATTACATTCAAACTTTAAATTGTGTTCAGAAACAATTTTTGTAGTGTTAACTTTTTGTGTCCTACATTTCATGAAAATAATATTTAAGGTACTTAACTATGTCTTTGCTGTTATAGTCATATAAATCACTTAAATTTATTGTCTCCCTCTACAACTCCAATCTTTTGTAGTTCTTCTTTAGACAGAGTGTGTTGAAAGATTCTTTTAGGTTCTATATTTGCAAAAGAGCATTCTGCCTTAAACACAAACAAACAACAACCAAAACAAAATAAGTATTATCCAAAAACACCAGTGAAATGGCATTATGATGAATTTGTAGTGAGAATCAAGAATTTTTAAAAGACGTATGACAATTTTATCCTTAGGACTTGCTTATGTTCTCTTGAATGAATTTAAAAATCATATAGTCATTGAACATTTGAATGATAGCTCTCTCTTCTCTCAGCTGCCTCCATTAAATATCCTATGTCTTTATAGTTCAAGAATTTGATAAGTAGATATTCAGAATAGTCCTCTAGATATTCAAGAAAGATTTGTTGTTCTTAACTGGAGGCAAATTGTTTTCAATGATTTCACTCAGTATGATTTCTAGTATATTTTTCTTCTCTTTTTCTCTGGCAACACAATTCACAGAGATCTGTTATTTTAAGTCTATAGGTTTTTTTTTTTTAAAGAAAAATACTTTAAATTTTAAACTATATCTCTTGGATTCAATTTTCTATTATTGTTGAACTTTTTTTTGAGATGGCGTCTCACTCTGTCGCCCAGGCTGGAGTGCAGTGGCACAATCTTGGCTCACTGCAACCTCCACCTCCTGGGTTCAAGTGATTCTTCTGCCTCAGCCTCCCAAGTAGCTGGGACTACAGGTGCGTGCCACCATGGCTGGCTAATTCTTGTATTTTTAATAGAAATGGGGTTTCACCATATTGGCCAGGCTGGTCTTGAACGCCTAACCTCGTGATCCACCTGCTTCAGCCTCCCAAAGTAATCCCACACCTGCTGGGACTACAGGTGTGAGCCACTGCATCCGGCCTATTGTTGAACTTTTAAAGATATTTGCAACTCTCTCAGTGGGCTTAAAATAGAAGAGGCACCTCATATTGTTTATTTTTTCTTTAAAAGCTCATTTAGTGGAGCTCAAAATGGCCAGGTGGTAGTCTCAAGTTTTACATCAATAGAAGCAGCATCGCTATAGACTTCAGAGGAAGTATTACTGCCTTCAGAACTATGGCCTTAAACCAGCAGAGCCTAAAGTTGCAGGATGAGAAGCAAATATTTGTGAGTGAATTCTTACACGTAGTAGTAAGAGGAGTGACTTCCACTTCAACACCTCTATCCTTGGAGGCAGTATTCCAGCTGTAGGAGAAACATCACCATATATTGGTCACTTTGGTCACTAGTTCGATGAATGTATTTCTTATTCAACCACAAAATATTGTTTGACCATAAAAAAAAAAACAAGCAAATTCTGCCATCTGTGATAACATAGATGAACTGGGAGGAAAATATGATAAGTGAATAAGCCAGACACAGAAAGACAAACGGTGTATGATATTACTTATATGTGGAATCTAAAAAAGTGAAATTCATAGAGGTAGAGAGTAGAGAGAGGTTGTTGCCAGGAGCTGGGGAGGTGGGAGAAATTGGGAGATGGTCAAAGGACACGAGATGAGTAAGTTCTGAAGAGCTAATGTGTAGCATGGTGATTACAGTTAATAACACTAAGCCTGGTGTGGCAATACATGCCTGTAATCCCAGCTACTCAGGAAACTGAGGCAGGAGAATCACTTGAGCTCAGCAGTTTCAGACCAGGTTGAGCAACAGATCAAGACTCCATCTCAAAAAAACAATGAACAATGCTAACATTTTATTGTTTACTTGAAATTTGCTAAAAAAGTAGATCCTAAGTGTCTTCACCCCTCATCCCCACTACACGCACAAAATGGTAACTGTGGGTCAGGAGCAGTGGCTCATGCTTGTAATCCCAGCACTTTGGAAAGCTGAAGCAGGTGGATCATTATGGGTCAGGAGCTCAAGACCAGCCTGGCCAACATGATGAAAGCCCATCTCTACTAAAAATACAAAATGTAGCTGGGGTGGTGGTGTGTGTATGTAGTCCCAGCTACTTGGGAGGCGGAGGCAGGAGAATCACTTGAACCCAGGAGGCGGAGGTTGCAGCGAGCCAAGATCGTGCCATTGATTGAAAACTGCTTTTGTCATGTTCCAGTTTTAGCTGGTTCTCAATCTGGTTCAGTGTCTGAGCTCTGCCTCTGGAGTCAAGTCCCGCCTCCTACTTCATCATCAGCTTCTGATTGGAAGGGAAAGCTAGACATTGACTGAGAGTACCAGGGAGGAAGGTATAGGTAGAGAAGGAAAAAGGCCCTGAAATTGAGCTCTGGGACACATCAACAGTCAGAGGTTGAGCAGAAGAGGAGAGACCAGCAAAGGAGTCTGAGGCATGCTCAGTGAGGTGGGAAGAAAAGGAGTGTAATAGCATGGCTCTTTGTAAACACAGAAGCCAGGAGAAGGAAGTATTTCAAAAAGTGGGGAGTGGCCAATTGTGTTGAAAGGTCAACTATTGTTGAAAGGTTAAGTTAGATGAGGACTGAAAATTGTCCATTGGATTTGGCAAATGCAGGATGCTGGTAACCTTGGCCAGACAGGTTTCTATGATGGGGAAGCTTCAGAAGCTGGATTTTAAGTGACTTACTTTGGGGAGTGGGTAAGTGGAATCAGTGACTGTATTCTTTGGACTGCTCTTTCCTCACCATTAGAGAGTAGGAAAGAAGGCAAGGAAAGGCCAGTTTGTTTTTCAAGGGAAAATGGTCAAGAAAGGGACTGCATCAGAGGCACACTACCTCTTTTTTTTTATTTTTTATTTTTGAGTTTAAATATTTAGGTTTATTCAGCAAAATTTGCTAATCCACTCCGTGAAGACTGATTTATCATCAAATCTAAGTGAATTCTTCTTTATCATATTAGTAGAAATAAATCAACAATTCTAATTTCATGTAATCTTATATAGGGAGGAGCAAAATTGTTCCTGTTTAAGTAATATTTGCATAAGAATCATGCTTGAAGGTTGCAATTTCAAAACACCCATTTTAAAACATTTTTTTCCTATTGCTTCCTCCAAGTACTTCACACTACCTCTTTCTGCTTGTACTTTCTTTATCTCCGAAGAACCTTTGGGCAGGACTGGCCATAGTGGGGTACCATCCAAGTTTTTTGTCACAATATATCTATTTTTCTCTCTGTTCACTAAGAAAATCAAGTTATAGTTATCTATAACACTGACAAGAAACTATTAGACTTTTAATTTCATAAATCACGTCATTTCTTTTTTGGGTATAGGCGTTTAATGCTAATGACCCTTTACCTTCAATCCCAGCTTTTGGAAAGCTTTTAATCTTGTTAATCATATGCTTAAACAGCATGACTAAGTCTGTGATCTAGCTGCTGGCTGATTCCAACAGGAAATTTCTCTTTAGGAAAGTTCACTCTGCAGGTACATTCATCTGATGTCTAGTCATAGATAGCGCGTGTTTCAGACTGTGAGGCAAGAATATAATATTCTAATAATAGGTCAGTTGAGCCTGTAAAATTGTTTATTCACTTTGATTTCTTTTTTTTTCTTTTTTCTTTTTTTCTTTTTTTTTTTTTGTGTATGTGTGAGACAGGCTCTTGCTTCATTGCTCAGGCTGGAGTGCAGTGGCATGATCTTGGCTCACTGCAGCCTCCACATCCTGGGCTCAAGCAATCCTCCCACCTCAGCCTCCTGAGTAGCTGGAACCACAGGTGCACTCTACAATGCCCCACTCATTTATGTATTTTTAGTGGAGACAGGGTTTTGCCACGTTGCCCAGGCTGGTCTTGAACTCCTGAGCTCCAGCAATCTGCCCACCTCGGCCTCCCAAAGTGCTGAGATTGCAGGTGTGAGCCACTGCGCCTGACCCACTTTGACTTCTTGCAGTGCCTTAAACACTAAATGGTAAGAACCTTGTGTTTGAAATAGGTTTCCAACCCACACCCCCACCCTGTTATGAAGGCTAAAGCCTGCTCCAGCTTGTATTCTTTACTCCACCCTGGAGGAAACTGTTCATTTCTAGATCTTTTAAGATGCCAAACTGGTTAGTCAGAGGATTTCTAAGCTCATTCGAAATTCATCTTTCTATTCAATCATCACCCCTATGCTTCCCCACTCTACTCCATAAAAAAATTAAAAAGAAAGAAAGAAAGAGGAGAAAAGTCAATCTTTTAAAATGGCACCTGTGCTCTCTAGTTTTGAAGGCATAATATCAGGGTATTAACAATGGAAGATAGTAAGTTGTTATAATCGAACCTCTTTTGCCTTCTAGGAGTTAGAAGGATTAATTAATGAATCAATCAAATGATGAGCTCACTGCTTGCTATTATTATTATGTTAAAAGACGTGAACACAGAAAGTCTTTGCTGCTGTATTAAGCCCTTCAGGATCCATTCTTTGTTCATTTCTTCAGTCTCATCTCTTATTCACCATGTCATACTGTAGTTAACAATCATATCACAATTCTTTTCGGAACTTGAAAGAACCAGCAGAGCTCTCTTTTGTTTCTTGGCCTTAATAAAGAATTAGTCTCTCCCTACCCCCAACTCAGGAATACTTTTCTTCCTCCATTCCTTTCCCTAGGCATCTTGGTCTAGTTAATGATGAGAGTTAGGTCTCACTTTAGATGTCACTTCCTCCAGGAAGCCTTCCTAACTATCCAAGTTTGGATTAGACATCCCTCTTCCAGGCCCTTGTACTCCCTGCATCACAGCACTTATAACACCCTGTTTCAAAGGTACAGCTGCCTGGTGCACATGTCTCCCTGGTACCAAGCCTCAGGTATAGTAGTTACTTAATATATATTTATTGAATAAATACATTGAATAATATGATTTTGTAAATAATAAATTAAAAACATACTTCCCTTTAACACAATTTTTAAAATTACAATAAGTAAAACATTAAATGGACTTTATGAGTATTAAATAAAATATTAAATAAACTGAACTTCAACTTCAGTTTGACAGTTCGTAAAGTTCTAGAAGTTCCACACCTTGTGACCAGAGACACCAAGCTTATGAGGACTGCTTAAGATGATTTCTGAACAAGTCAAAGCTAATGATTTACACAAAGTAGGTGTTCTTTTTATTGGTAAAGAAATTAAGCTTTAAGATGTTGAGGTACTTTCCTGATGAGAAAAAGCATACGTATACTGAAGTGTTTTCACATCCAAGTTAGCAGTGCTATAGTGTCCTCTGTGACACTGCAGTGCACTTTCTACCATGAAGATGAAACCCAGACAACCCCACCCCTCTTGCCCTCACATTCTTCACTGCCCTCTCCTCTCCAGTAGCCACCGATGGGACCCCCAGCCTGCTGCCAGCCTCACTGGGTGCACGATCTGTGTAAACACCCACGGGGGTGGAGGCTGCATAAGAGGACAGGAAGGACTGAGCAGACAGAATGGCATACAGCTCGTTCTGGGCTCAGGTACAGCAGGAAACCATTTGTGTTGTGACACAGGAGGTGACAGCAGCTGGGTCAGGCCAAGCTCCTGAAGACCTAGCCCATTATCTGCTTGTGGCCTCCCAGGTTTCTTCTGGGATGAAAAGGCAGAGAGGTGGAGGAGACAAAGGGACACCTCAGGAGGATTGGCCAGGTCCCCGGTGGGTGAGAGGGTGCAGGAAGCAGGGTCAAAGGAAGGAAACGAAGGAGAGTGTCTAGAAAAGGGGGTGTCATGTATGCAAGAGGCTGGGAAAAGGGAGGGACAGACTGGACCCAGCCTGTTTTAGACCTTTGTACTGAGGCCAGCTGCTGTATCCTGGGGCAACGGGAAAGAAAACACACTTTAGCACTGGATTCCAGTCCAGGTCATAACAACAGTTAACATTTGCAGTGTGTTTCTCTTCCTTGTGCCCTTTATTCTTGGCTCTGAAAAAACAGAGTTCTCCAAGTCTTATTCCACAACCTGCACACCGGACCTTTCCCCATCAATTAGTCTCTTTGGAATTTGCCTTTTTATTCCCCTACTAGCTCCTTCACACCTGCCCAAACACATGCTGGTTTCCCTATGTTACAAGATAATAATCACCTCCCTCCACAATTTCACCACCCAAGTTCCTGACCTGTAGCCCACTCTCCTTCCCCCTCCTCCGTTTGCACCTTGATTTCCTGATTCATCTTCTACCTCTTCTACCACAGAAGAGGGCCTTCTGTGCGCTGAGAACTCCACATCTTAGCTCAATTTCCTGAGTGCTCTGACCTTGAACAAATTGCTTAATTCCTGAACCTTGGTCACCCCATTGACAAAATGGGGATAATGATAATCTCCTCATATGATTGTTCTGATGATTAAAATGAACGTGTCATTTATTTAAAAGGGAGCTTTAAAAACCCATTACCTGTAAAATTTTGAAAAACCTATGGTTTTCTAATTCTAGTAGCCATGAAAAGTGTATGACTTCCTGCACTAATAATGAGAGGCAGTGCTCCCCAAGTAATTTGTGTGACATAAAAGTAATAATCCTCCCATTTCTTTTCCTTTTCAGCTGGGGATTTTATGTGTGTAAAGAATTCTTATATCATGCCAGACACTTTTAGTACAGTCTTTCATTTCACCCTCCAAGGGTACTAAGAAATTGGTATTATAAATCTTGTTTTAAAATGAGAGAAACAGCTGGATGTGGTGGCTCATGCCTGTAATCTCAGCACTTTGGGAGGCTGAGGCAGGTGGATCACCTGAAGTCAAGAGTTCAAGACCAGCCTGACCGACATGGTGAAACCCCGTCTCTACTAAAAATACACACACAAATTAGCTGGGCATGGTGGCGTGCACCTATAGTCCCAGCTACTCAGAAGGGTGAGACAGGAGAATTGCTTGAACCTGGGAGGCGGAGGTTGCAGTGAGCCGAGGTTGCACCACTGCACTCCAGCCTGGGCAACAGAGCAACACTCCGTCTCATAAATAAATAAATAATAAAATAGGAGAAATAACTTGCCCAAAGTCCCAAAGTTAATAAACAGAAGAGCAGGAGTTCGAGCACTGTTCTCTTTAACAGCAAATCCCATGCTCTTTTCACTAAGTGCTAACATAGCTAGTGTACCCTGGTGACAAAGTGCCCGCACTCACTCTACTTGCCATGATTTCTTCCTTGCGCATTTTCCAAAAGAAAACTGCTCCTAAACCTCTTTGAGAAAACCACTGCGTAAACATTGCTGCATTTCTTGCTTCAGGTTAGTCCCTTAACCTGAGGAGGTTTTGCTGAAGTTCTCTGCCCCTGGTGTCGAAGGTCAACAACTGGCCACTGCTCCCACTGTCCTCTCCAGCCTCCTTGACTCCCGATTCCTTTTCTGCCCATGGGCACCTGCTTGGTCCTGAGCTGCCTGCCTTGGTGCTTCCTTCATCCTCCCCCCTCCAACCCCAGTTCCCAGCACTTCCTGGGCTTGATTCCTGCTATTCGTGGCTTGACAGCCCCCTCACTAGGATCTAGAACTCAGTCCTTTAAAGAAGCTGGGACCTTGCCGCTGCTCAAAGTCTGCTGAGTATATTATCAGGAATCATGAGAGGTACATTCCCCATCCTTTGCTCTGCTTGCATGTTGGAAACCTCACATTATTTTTTTGTATTTTTTGAGATGAAGTCTTGCTCTGTTGCCCAGGCTGGAGTGCAGTAGCACGATCTTAGCTCACTGCAACCTCTGCCTCCCAGGGCCAAGCAATTCTCCCGAGTAGTTGGGATTACAGGTGCCTACCATCATACCCAATTAATTTTTTGTATTTTTAGTAGAGACGGATTTCACCATGTTGCCCAGGCTGGTCTTGATCTCCTGACCTTAGGTGATCCACCCAACTTGGCCTCCCAAAGTGCTGGGATTACAGGCATGAACCACTGTGCCTGACCGTAAACCACACCCCCTCCGCCCCATTACCCCACATCTTGCTGTTGCTTAAATCACAACTAAACCTGTCACATTGTATCATAACCCTAGATCCAATTTTGCACCCTTGCTCAGCCTAGAAAAGGGGTCCTCAACCTCCAGGTTGTGGATGGGTACTGGTTCATGACCTGTTAGAAACCGAGCTGCACAGCAGGTGGCGCGGGTGGAGGAGCGTGAATGAGCATTAACACCCGAGCTCTGCCTCCGGTTAGATCAGTGGTGGCATTAGATTCTCATAGGAGCTTGAACCCTGTTGTGAACTACACATGTGAGGGATCTGGGTTGCATACTCCTTATGAGAACCTTATGCCTGATGATCTGAGGTGGAACAATTTCGTTCCAAAACTATCCCTCACCCCATTGTCCGTGGAAAAACTGTCTTCCATTAAACTGGTCCCTGGTGCCAAAAGGGTTGGGGACCACTGGCCTAGTGGACGGAACCATATGCCCCTGTTATTTTGCCTTCTCCTCTGCCCCATTGCTATCTCATTCTCAGGCCCCCAATACATTTTTTTTTGTATTTAGGGATTTATATTTTCATAATTGTATTCTACATTGATTTTTTTTGTTAACCTAATTATGAGCAACTATTAATAATTTTCTTCTCTCATAACCAACAAATGCTTGCTGTGGGAAAACAAAGAATATCAAAAAGCTTACCACATATCAAACAAAAACAGGAAAGGAAAAAAAACACATGAGGATTACAGAGTCTACTGTCCATCACTAATCCCTAATCACTTTCCCAGGCTGCAGCGTAGTGGCGCCATCAGGGCTCAATGCAGCTTCAACCTGCTGGGCTTAAGTGATCCTGCTGCCTCAGCCTCCCAAGTAGCTGGGACTGCAGCCACCTGTCACCACGCTCCACTAAACATTTTTAGTAGAGAGGAGGTTTTGCTATACTGCCCAGACTGGTGAACTCCTGGCCTCAAGCAATCCTCCCTCCATGGCCTCACAAAGTGCTGGGATTACAGGTGTGAGCCACTGCCCCCAGTGGCCAATGTATTTTAAATAACTTTTTGAGGTTTTTTTTTTTTTTTTTTTTTTTTTTTTTTTTTTTTCAAACTTTTCTCTTTATATTGCATGGGATGAGAGGAGGAGAGCAAGATAAGATTGTTTGTAAAATTTGCGCAACTGAGTGGTGGTCCATAAGAAATAGAGACTATCACTGCACACTTGGCTACATGAAGAACCATGAAGGCCATTCTCAAAGAGGACAGAAAGATAATCTAGCCAATGAGACTAAAGAATAGTTTGGTTTGTTATGAATCCTCTTTTTGTGTGTTTCAGATTACTTTTATAAAGTAAAATGGGGGCTGAAATGTCCATTTCTTGCTTCAGGTACATTATTACTAAGATGCCATCTGTTTATGGACCTGCCTCGAGTGCAATCTTCAATTAGAAAGTCTTTATCAGGTTATTTCTATGAGAAGATTT
Source organism: Cebus imitator (assembly GCF_001604975.1). Taxonomy (NCBI): domain Eukaryota; kingdom Metazoa; phylum Chordata; class Mammalia; order Primates; family Cebidae; genus Cebus; species Cebus imitator. Next base: position 2,085,227 of record NW_016107411.1, on the reverse strand, counting down.
GTTAGACTCCAATATATGCTCCATAAAAGCTCTGGCTGGGCAGAGGAATGCTGCAGCTGTTTGCTTTTCCAGCGTGAGGACTCTGTGCCTGTATTTTAGTAGGTTACATTCCCCTTTGAAGAGAATCCATGGTCTCCAGGTGTTGTGTCAGAGGGAAGGAATATCCTTTTATGCTTGCAATCTGTGCTGATAATGGACCTCTGCGTCCCCAGGAGCATCAACATCAAAACTTACTGAGATACACCAAAGCTGTATTGGATTGTTCCAAAGATGGCAGCACAAGCATACATAGCTCATTCCACATGTACTTCTTACATGTTCCTGACTTCTCCCCCTGATAGGTGAGGGTCTATGTTCTATACCCTTCAATCTGGGGGAGTTTTTTTTTTTTTACAGTTTCAACCAATTCATTTGGTGGAAGTGACGCTAAATGACTTCTGAGGTGACTTTATAAAAAGGATAGTGCTTTCTTTCACCTAGTTCTTGCTCTTTACGTGCACCATAGGAATCCTGATCCTACATGTAAGATGTCAGTTCAGCTATTTCAAAGCTATGATGCTGGGAGGAGCTGTGGGGAGGCCTCTTGGAGACAGGGAGAGATACCCAAAGATTCCCAGTTATGACAGCCCTCAGCTGTTTTGAGTCTTCCAGCATCAGCTGCCAGAATACGAGTGAGCCAAGTAAACATATAGGTAACTAGTAGAGTCAAAAGTAAGACCCCTCTAGATAGGTGACTCTATAGGGCATGCATTATTTCCATAGAGAACAAATCTCACTGAAGAGAAGCTCACAGCAAAACATAAAGCTTGCAAGGAAACAAACCACTGCAAATGTGACTCAGCAAAGGCAACAAATGTGAGAATTTACACACCAGCAACTCTAGACAATAGAACAATTTGAAAGACACTTCTAAACAAATGTGTTTAAAATGCTTAAAAAGACAAAGACTAGACTCTAAGATAAAGTAAGATATTATGAAAAAGAATGTGTAAATTTGAAAAATAATGAACATTTTAGAAATAAATAAAAAGTCAATGGATATATTAAAGAGTAGACTGAATATAATTGCAAGGATAATTAGGGGATCAGATAATAAATCTGAGGAAATTTTCTAAGACTAGAAAAGAGAAATAAAATGATCGAAAAAAGAAAAGAAAAATTAAGACACAGAGGATAAAATGAGAAACTCCAACCTATATCTAACTGGAGCTCTAGAAGGATAAAATGGAGAGAAATGCATGGAGTAGAGGGTGGGATAAGCAATATTTGAATACATAAAGGCTGAAAAATTTCCAGAATTGAAGGATTTGGATCTTCAGGTTATGCACACCAAGGCCTGAAGAAGATATCCAAAAACAAAACCCACCTTGACCCAATGCAATAATGCAACTATCAGCCGAAAAAAGAAAATATTAAAAGTTAACTAGAGAGAAAAAAAATCTGTAAGTGATATCAATGAGACTGACTGCAGACTTCTAATCAACAGCTGTAGTTGCCAAAAGATAATGGAATAGTCACTTTGAAATGTTAGTGTCAATAATGTCAATTTATAATTCCCTAGCTGATAAAATTATAACTCAAAAGCATAAGTGGAATGAAGTGAGAGTGATCTACAAAGATGTAGAAAATCTTACTCACAGACCTTTAGTTGAAAGAACTCCTAAAGAATGTGCTTCCCCAAGACAGAAATTGAGTCCAAAAGGAAAGAATGGGATACAAAAAACAAGCAATAAGAGAAAGCACTGGAAACATATGTTGGTAAATTGAATTAGATAATAACTATAAAAGCAGTAACAATGATGACTAATCAGCAGAGAATTTAAAATAACAGGGAATTTAAAAATACTAGACAGTAATACCTAGTTTGTAGGAGGGGAATTTGAGAGTTAAAATGTTTTCTTTTGTTGGTTTATTTAAGATCTTGAAAAGAAGGGGGAGATATTAACTAACCTTTGATATTAAGCATAAATGTTAATATTTTAAGGATAAGAATTGAAACAGAAGATATACATTTTAAATCAGGAGTGTTTAGAAAAGTAAGTAAAAAAAAATTAAATCAATTCAATCAACAAAACAAGACAAGAAAGGAGAAAAAAGGAGCAAAGAAAAATAAAGTGAAATAAATACAAAATGAGAATGTGGTAATAAATCCAAAGATAGTCATCATAATGTAACAGAGAGTGTTAATTTTCAGCGAAATCTGTTATGTCTTCCATAGTACTAGAATTGTGTTTGGGATATGGCTGGCCAGCTAGTGACCTCATTTTCCTGCTCCTTTGCTGCTAGCTACAGTCATGAAACTAAATTCTGGCCATTGGGATATGAGCAGATGAAAAGTCACTCACTTCTGGATCTGGGCCTTAAGCAGTTGGGTTTATGCGCTCTTCTTCCTTCCTTAAACAGGGTCTCCCTAATCAGCTTTCACCCTATAAATAAAGGCAATGCCCTAGAAGTTGGAATGGCAATATGGAGCAAAGGAGCCACCCCCAACCACCTGACTGCTAATCCTGGCACTGTTCCATGAGAGAAAGAAACACTGTGAGTCTGGTGAGGCAGGGGAAGGATCTTTCTCGTAACAACTTTTTATTCTAATTAATAGACATGATAAATGAAAACAGATGAAAATAGACTACTAAAAGGCAAACTCTCAGAATGGTCAATAATATAAAAATTCAAGTGTTATTTACATGACACACTTAAAATGTAACCACTCAGAATGGTTTAAAATAAAGGGATGGAGAGATATTCTTGGCAACCATTAACAAAAATCTACAAAATAGAACGTACAAAACATAATTTAAGGGGAAAAACAGTGGATAGCTGTCAAAGTCTGTTTCGGTGGCTCTAACAACATACCACAGACTGGTGGCTTATTTCTTACAGTTCTGGAGGCTGGGAAGTCCAAGATGCAGATGTGTTGTCTGGTGAGGGCCCGTTTCTTCATAGTTAGCCATCTGCTCACTCTAACCTCACATGGCAGAAGGACCAAGAAGTCTATCTCTGGACCTCTTTTATAAGGGCACTAATCCCATTTATGAAGGCTTGACCCTCATGACCAAATCGTCTTCCAAAATCCCCACTTCCTAATACCATCATCCTGGGAATGAGAATTTCAACATATGAATTTTGGGGAGACATAAACATTCAGACCATGGAAACAGGCAAATATATAATGAACTGAACTGGACAAACTGAGTTCAAGTCCTGGCTCTGAAATTTATACAGTAGAACCTTGGGCAGATTGCTTTATTTCTTTGTAGCTACAGTTTCCATCTCTATGAAATGTGATAATAATACATCTATTGCAGAATTGTCAGAATGAAATGAGATAATGCATGGGAAAACGATTTTCTATAAGCCACAAAAATATAATAACTCAAGGTACATGACATAGCTAATTCATTCCACAAACACTGAGCACCTACTAATGCCAGAAACTGTACTGGGAATTAAGAAGACAAAGGTAAGTAAGTCATAATACTTGCCATCAGGAAGACTATACATAAAAACTGAGCTCAATAAAGTCTTCTAAAGCATTATAATTGGGGGATAGAGAGGCATTTAATGTAGAGAAAGTGGCCAATTCTTCCTGCAACAGGGTCAGGAGTGATTTCATAAGGAATGCGATTCTTAGGGTGAATCTTGGAAGATGAGCAGGTGTTTAGACAGGCTGAGTAAGAGAAAGGACACACTATGTGAGGGTACAGCATAAAAATAAGTGGCCCAATAGGAAACTCAGTGTTTAAAGAGAATGGAGACTTAGGCACTAGCTAAGATATTGAGACTTTACCCTGCAGGTTATGGGGAGCCAATGGCAGGGCCACCAGGGAATGACTTGGTCATTTGTATTTTAGAAGACTTACTTCGGTCACAATGTGAGATGGCAAGGGTGGAAGTGCAACCAACTTAGAGGCAGTGAGACTAACAAGGGGAGTAATGCAGTGTTTCAGGGGCTAAAAACAAGAGACCTGAAACTAGGCAAAGAGCAGTGAGTGAAATGGAGGGAAGGTGGTAGACAGAAATGATAGGTGCATGGATGGGCAGACAGCAGAAAAGAGAAGGAAAAGCCTGGGATAATTTCCAGATTTCTCCTTTGGGTGACTAAGTGGATTGTGGTGACATTTACTGAGAATGAGACTGGAGAGAAAAGCCAGCTGGCAGGAAAGTTGAGTTCTGTTTTAGTCAAGTTGAGTTTAAGGCCGGTGGGACATCTGGGTAGAGATTTCTGGTAAAAAGTTGGTTTTATAGAACTGGTGATGTGGGACAGAAATGGAAATTTATGAGTTATCAGCACGTGGTTGGTAATTGAAGCCATGCGAGGGTCTGGATAGACCACTTATTGTGCCCAGGCAGCATCAGAAACAGACTAAGGGCAAAACCTAAGAGGAGGCTGAGCAAGAAAAGGTTAGAAAACATGGAGACCGAGGTGTCGCAGAGCCAATAGAAGGGATGGTTTCAAGAATAAAAATCCGGGCCAGGCGCATTGGCTCACTCCTGTAATCTCAGCATTTTGAGGGTACAGGCCAAAGGATCGCTTGCGTCCCGGGACAGCCTGAGTAACATAGTGAGACCCCCCCATCCCTACTAACAATAAAAAAATTAGTTGGGGTTGGTGGCGCCAGCCTGTAGTCCTAATACTGGAGAGGCTGAGGCGGGAGGATCGTTTGAGCACAGGAAGTCGAAGACACAGGGAGCCATAACAGGGGCACTGCACTCCAGTCTGGGCGACAGAGAGAGATCCTGTCTGAAAAATAAATTTAAAAAAATCTGGTCAACAATGACAAACGCTGCAAACAGGTCAAGTAAGATGTGCATTGGAAAATATCCAGGGGTTTAGGGGATTTTCAAAACCACGAGGTGACTTTTTTCAGTGCAGTCCCTGTGGAACAGCAGGCGCAGAAGTTGGGTTGTAGGATCCTGAAAAATGAGTGGGCTGGGGTCAGGCTATGTCAATTGTTTTTGACTTGCCGATTTGTTTTTAAAATTTGCGGGTGCATTTGACATGATGGCATGATTGAGGACCCTGAAAAGATGATGATACCTGAAAGTCCAGTATGGGGAATAGACTGTAAAGCCGGTTGCTCTTTGACTGGAGCTACATACAAACTGCTTTGGAAGCCAGGATGATCCGAAACGCTATCTGTAACGCTTTTTCAAAGGGCAGGAGGGGACTTGCTGTTTATGGAGCGCTCACTGAGAACCAGCCTACGTCCTAATTTGAGTCTGGGGATAAAACTGAAAGACAGATTGACTCCTTAGCCGCTTTTCTTTCCCTGAAACCGCTGATCCTCAAAAATGAATTTAAAAAGCACTCCTTCAAGTTTAACCTCTCATGCAGTTGGTAACCCATCTGCATTCCGAACGTCACAAGGAAGAAACTGTGCCCGGCGCAGTTTGCCCGCCCTGGAGCGCAGCTGGAGCGCGGTTGAGTCCTCACTCCGCTGAAGCCGGTTACTGTCCAGTGGGATTTCGCTCAAGCCTCGGCACCCCCAGGAGGGGAGGCGCCTGCAGCGCGGGCCGCCAGCGTTTGATGGGAGGCGGGCGCGGGCTGCAGGCACCGGGAGACAACCAGAGCGAGAGACGGGCGCTGGGAGGCGTCTCCGGAGACCCGTGTCCGCTCCCGTAGCCAGAGCGGTGGCCAACGTAGCCCAGGCTGGGCTTTCCCCGCCGCTCTCCGCGCGCCCGTCCCCGAGGGACGCCGCTCCTCTCTGCGCGGCCGCCCGGTGCCCGTGACCACCCGGCGGCCGCTTTCGGTTCCGCGCCTTATAAGGCCTGACAGGGGGGTCACGTGCGTCCCGGGCCGCCCGCCGGGAGGAGGGGGCGGCCGGGGGAGGGGCGGGCAGCGGGGAGGAAAAGGGGAGGGCGCCGGGGGCGGAGGAAGGAGCTAGGGGCGGATTCTGCGCCCGTGGGAGGCGGCGGCGGCGGCGGCGGCGGTGGGGAGCGGACCGCTTGGAGCCGCGCAGGGGAGCGGGACCGAGGAGGAGAAAGAGGAGGCGGCAGAGAAGGAAGGGACCGGCGCGGGGGCGGGAGAGCGAGGCGGAAGCCGGAGTCGGCTGGAGGGCCGGTGGCTGGCCCCGGGCGGGAGCCGGGGCGGCGGCCGAGAGGGACAGCGGCGAGGGAAGCGCATCTAGCAGCCCCGGCGCAGCTGCGGCGGCGGGGGCCCGGGTCCGCGCGCCCAGGCGGCCGGCGGGCGCGGGCCGGCACGATGGAGCCGCAACACGTGCGCCCAGCGTCCGGCGCCCGCAGCCCGGCGTGGGAGGAACCGGTGGGTACCGCGTCCGCGCCCACCCCCTCCCGTTTCTTCTCTGCTCCCCCCGCCCGGGCCGGGTTCCGTTCAGGAAATGGCCCGGGATGAGGTCCCCAGCTGCTTCCCAGCCGGGGCAGCGCTTCCTCCGCCGCCCGGGCTCCTCCTCGCGCGCCGCCTGGAGCGCCTTTGTCCGGCTGATCGAGGCTCTCCCCGAGAGGCCGCTGGCGAACCGCTGGCTACGGCCCCGCGGGGTCCGTTTCTCGGCTTCATCGACTTCTCAACTTTTCACTTGCTTTGAGAGCGTGGAGTGTAGGCGGGGGAGAGGAGAAGCCAGGCTGCGCGGTCGGCGTGGGGGGCCGGAGGAGCCCGGTTTTCCCTGCCAAGACCGCACCCTGGCCGTCACCTGGGCGCGCAGGTTCCCGGGGACCGGCGCCTGGAGAGGCTGAGCACTGAGCTGAGCCCAGAACCACGCCTCCGGCTCTTGCCTGCCGCGAAAGCTCGGACGTCTGGAGGGTGCATGGGGTTTTGCCGCGGAGGGAGCGGAAAGCTGACTTCGCTTTCGCCTGGGATTTCGCTGCACGCACAACGCGGAGGTTGAGTAATTTTAAGAGCCAAGAGTAGTGTGTGTGCGTGTCTTATGTATGCGAGGATAAGGAGGAGGAGACCGGGGGGCTTTGGATTTGTTTCCTCAAACTACCTCAACTTCCTTCTTTCTTCCGATTCAAACAGAACCGTCTCACGTCCCTCCAGGGATTCCATCCGGGAATCCCCGGTCTCACTCAGAGCTCTGGAAGGCTATGTGGGCTGCCTTTTCCCTGGCATCGAATTTTGGCCCTCCACGCCCCGCTTTGATATTTGCTACTCCTTCTTGGTTGACAATCTGAGCCAGTCTGAAAAGCCCCGTCCGAAATTTCTGGCCTCACCCGTGTTCCGGTCAACGTGTTCATCGGATGCTGTTTTCCCAGCGACTCCGCGAGTCTGCTAAGGCCGGCCCTCTGCCTGTTGAGAGCCGCTAGGTCAGGTGCCAGCAGTGGCTGTCCTTTTTCTTTTCTAGTATATACGCTGTCAGCTCCTTTGCCCAGAGTCTGTTTCTCGGCCAGTCTGATTCCTGACCTTTCAGAAGCGTCCTTCGACTCTGATCCCTCTGCATCTGCAGCTGTCTTTGCTTTGGTGAATTTGAACATGTCAGGTTGCCCATCTGCTCATGTTTCTTCCATTGTGGTTATCACGGGCGCTTAAGCTAGTCTCCAAATTAAAAATACAGTCCAGTTTTGAAGTTTAAATCAAAGATCATTGAGAACTAAATTCAGTGACTTTACTTTTAAACTTTCCTGTAGGTACCTGATACTTTAAGCCAACATCAATCGCAATGGAAATATCCGGTTGTATGTATTTTCCTTTAGGCTGCTGATGTCAGAAGCACTTGGCATTTAGAACATTAGAGAAAAACTTTTTTTTTCCTTCTGGAAAGTGACAGCTAAAATGCTTATTTATTTTCCACAGAAAGTATTAATTTGCTCTGTACCTGTTTTCATTCACCACCTATTATATTCCAGGACTGTTGGAGAGCAGTTACTAACAACAGAGAAACAGATCCTAGTCCTCAGAAAGCTAACGTTCTTAACTAAACAGAATGTCTTTTTTCATATGTGTTAATAGTTTACATTCAGAAAGTCCAAAAATGCATTCAGAGATCTAGGGTATGTGGGATGAAATAATACTTCTTACAAGCGACTTTATTCGAACCCCTGTGGTCAGAAGATAGGACCAAGTCTAAGAACTAATGAAGAGAATTCTCATTTAAATTCTTAAAAAATACAGTTTATCCAAATTACTAAAAAGTGGCATATAAAGATAAGTGTGGGATACATTAGAGAAAAAAGAGTGTTTAAATGTTAACTCTTTCAGGCATTTGGAGCAAGGGGCGGTGTAGAGACAGCTTAATCTAAATATGTTTTGAAAGGACACAAAATCCATCAAAATTGGGGATTTGTGACCTTTTTGGGGGTCAGCAATCCGTTTAAGAATCTGATCAAAGCTATGAACCCTCTTTCCCTCAAACAGGCACTTATGTGACATCATATGTGTCACGTACATACATATTATATGTATTTATGTGTGTGTATTTATATAAAACATTTTAATACCATTTCAAGAGTATCACAGATCTCTTTAAGACCAGTTGGTGGATCCTCAAAGACCTCAGGTTAGGAATACCTGCTTTTACTTGGATTCCATTTCAAAGTTTTTCTATTTAAAAACTTTTGTGTTTGTTTTTTTGAGACAGGGGCTGGCTCTGTTGTCCAGGCTGGAATACAGTAGTGTGATCAGCTCACTGTAGCCAGGAACTCCTGGACTCAAAGGATCCGTCCGCCTCAGCCTCCTGAGTAGCTAGGACTATAAGCACATTCCACCATGCTTGGCTCATTTTGGGTTTTTTTTAATAGAGATGGCATCTGGCGACATTGCCCAGGCTGGTCTTCCTTGTGGCCTTAAGGGATCCTTCTGCCATGGCATCTCAAAGAGTTAGGATTACAGGTCAGAGTTATGTAAAATTTGCTTTTTAAATTCAAATATAGGCAACTTAATGCTTTATTATAAACATATGCTCATTTACATTTGTAAAAAGGAATGTTCAATACTGAATCATATTGAATACATTTAATATTCATTCTGTGTCAACATATCCTGTTGCATTATCCCTTACTGGATAATATAAGGACATATATGCATAACAACAGCATACATGAAACCGTTTACTCTCCTCACTGTTTGGGTCAGAGCCTCACCATGTCACCCAGGCTGGTGCAGGGGCCTGATTCTCAGATCACTGCAACCTCTACCTCCCGGCTCAAGCGATTCTCCTGCCTCAGTCTCCTGAGTAGCTGGGACTATAGGTGTGTGCCACCATGCCAGGCTAATTTTGAATTTCCTTGTACAGATGGGCTTGGTGGTGCACACCTATAGTCCCAGGTTCCTGTAGGCGCCTATAGTGCCCGGTACCTATAGTCCCAGCTATGTTGACCAGGCTGGCCTCATACTCCTGGGCTCAAGCAGTGTGCCCACCTCAGCTTCCTAAAGTGCTAGGATTACTGGTGTGAGCCACTGCTCCTGGCCCCTCCTTATTTTTGATGGAACCTAAAACATGATGGTGTGATTCTGCATGGAACTATTCAGGCAGAAGAGTAAACACAATATCGTAATTGATGCTGACAAACAGTAAAGGGAACAAACAGCACTTCTGTCTTAAAACACAGCCACATTGAGCTGTTGCTGAAGTTTACTATACAACTGGGAGATGAACTGAAGTTATTTAGTTAAGCGAACCATTTAGATAAACAATCAATCTTACTATTCTGGCTAAATTGTTGGGCCTAAAGAAGATAAATGTTAGCATTCTAAGTTTCTGTGTAGATTCTTTAATGCTAGCTTTGAAATGCAATCACATTTCAGTGGAAATAGAGGCATAACCTAAATTTCTAACCAATTAAAAAATACTTAAGTGGTAGGCATGAGTGGGTAGAAGGATATTTAGCCAAACAATCCTTACTGGGGGAAAATAGGTAGGTAGAATTCTAGCCAATACTTCAAAAATGTGGAAGTATTTACACAAAGTAGTCCTTAGTTGGGGGATGCTAGAGTACACTTATTAAATTTGCTTTTGGCGCAGAGGCCCACGCCTATAATCCCAACACTTTGGAAGGCCAAAGTGGGAGGATCTTTTGAGGTCAGGAGTTTGAGACCAGCCTGCGGAAGACAACCAGACCCTGTATCTACAAAACAACAACAACAAAAATCTAGCCAGGCCTAGTGATGCATATCTATAGTCCCAGCTATCCTGGGACTACCCTGGGAGGCTGATGCCAGAGGAGCCTTTGAGTTCAAAGATGCAGTGAGCTGTGATTGGCCATTGCATTCCAGCCTGGTCAAGAGAGCAAGACCTTGTCTCTACAAACAGGAAAAAATTTTTTGCTTTATTTTGAAATGGTTTTATACTAGTTAGCGCTGATAAAAGTATCCGGGTCTAAAGGAAAATTAGGAAGGAAAGAGTTTCAAAGGAAAAGGGGTCAAAATATAAGTGATGTTTATAAATCTTTGCATTAGATCTAGATGATGAAAGGTTTTTGTCTCAGGTACAAGGATGACCATATGTATATGCAGTTAATATCATGATTAATCCCCAAAGCTTTCTCATTAGGTAACAACTAAGGAAATGTTAATAGGTTAAAGTTTTGAATGTTAAATTCTTAATATGTAGCAAATTAGTATATTATGAAAAGAGTTCTTAAGTTTAATGAAAGCAGCTTCCCACTGCCTGTACTTGTTCAACCTGCAGTGTTCTTTAATTGCATGGTTCCTAATTGATTAGGAATGCAAGTCCTAGAACACAGTTATATTTTAAGTGCCGACTTGAGCTCTTCAGGATATAAAATGTAACATTCTGCATATTTATGATGTAATATTTAATATGAAACCATAGAACATATGAGATTTAAAAGTTGCCAATGGGTATTAAAACCCCTTTTGTTATGAGTAGTGATTAGTAAAAATATATTTCAAAATACCTCTGTATTAAATAATATGCTAATATTCATAAAGTTGGTATCACTATGAAATTTGGCTGTGACTTACACATCTTCAGTTCTTTTTTTTTAATGGGCCAGGATCTGTATTAAGTAAAAACCTAATTTAGGGGTAGCTACCTCCTATTTTCATATCATCCTAAATGCAGTGTCTACAGAGCTTATGTTCAAGTCTTTAATAGTGTGTTTGTGATGTGTTCTGAACAGAGATTTCAAAGTAAATATAAAAGAAATATGTAAGATGCATCTAAGCAATTATTAGAGAATCTGAAATCACTAAGGAAGAGGCCAAGGAATTCTTATAAATCAAATAAATAATGTAAGATACCACCTATTTGAAATCTGTTTCAGTTGCCATTTTGAGCTACATGGTTGAAACAGTTGGAAAGATTGAGACCTTGATGTTGTTGTAATACTTTTAAGGAAGGTGAAGTACATTGCAGATACACAGTGCACATATTAGATATTCATTCTAAAAACTTCTAATTTGCAGACCTGAGAAGAAGCCAGTAAGTCAGGTACCATAAATAATGGATTCTTTGAAACTGGCTCTTCAGAAGAGGTGATTGCAGGAGTGTGAAGCTGGCTCTGAGGTTAAATCTTTATGAGTAAGGAATACCTTTACTTTGAGGTATTAATGGCTCAGCTCTGGGATATGAAACTATTGAAGTATTTTTAAGCAATCAGCATTCGAATCAAAGAGTGAGATATAATCTGACCTCTTAAAATCACAAAATCAGCCTGGGCATTAGATAATGCCTTTCAGTTTAATCACCCGCTGCTTAGATTCTGGAAAATGTTGCTGTATAAAACACAAAGTATGAATAGAAGTATATGGTAACTGACAAACTTCCTTTTGTTATATAGTGTGGTAACATGATTAGAACATTAGAATAGTAACTGCACGATTGTGACTTTGGTCCCAGTTTGTGATTTGGGGCCTCAGTTTCTTTACATTTTTAAAAGAGTGGACTAAACAAAGGTTATTCTTTCAAAAGACCCTTTACTACGTGTCCTTGTCTACGTTGCCAAAATATTGGACTTGTCCATGACCATACAGGTGGGGATGAAGGCCATTATTTGGATTATTTTTCTCAAGAATTTCCAGCAATATGTTCTTTGTAGATAAAGAATTACATATTTGTAGAGCTCTAAGCGCTCTTAAAGCTTTTGCCCAACTCCTTCCTTTCCTAAAGGAAACAGAAGCTACAGAAGTAGCCTCTCTGTTATTACCTAGCAGCAACCTCCTGTCTTTAAAGATTTAAACTAAACACATTTTACATTTTAATGAATTTAATTTACAATGTGATGTCCAGTATTGGGATTGCATACTATGTCTTAAAACTTCTTAGAACTGTTAGCTCTGATAAATCAAATTTCTTGTTGGGATTAAGACTGCAAGTTAAAAAAAAAAAAAAAAAACCTTAGTTTGGAGGAACCTTAAAGGTCATGTCAGCTGAAAAAATAAGAAATGAATGGGTAGTGAACGACATGAACATGCTAACAGAGATTGCTTTCGCCAGGTGGAGAGACTCCACAGTCTGGCAGGGACTTTTTGCCCTATTAAAAAATATAGCTAACACCCGTTTGGTGTTCTCTTTGGATGACAAGAGGGATCTGTCCTTTTAGTGTCTTCTCCCCCAACCCCCTCACACCTGTGAGGGTTCTTTGAGGTTGAGCGTGCACAACCCGCTGCCAGTCCGCGGTTCCCAAGTGCCCGCTCCGCCAGCTCTCAGGGGAGTTGTGCGCGGTGGCTACAGCCTGTTGATCCCATTTCCTCCTGCTCTAGTGCGGGCTAGGGAGTGGCTCTGCCAGGACTTCCAAGGCTTTTTGTCTTGGTTATTGGTGTTCTCAGGGCCGGAGTGTATTGTTTTCTTCCAGGCAGTCTGGGTTAGCGCTTCAGCTTAGACAGTTCTTGTGAATTCTGTCGTCTTGGGCTGCGTGTAGTCCCTTGTTTCTGTGCTTTCTTCACGCCCTGCCCAGTTTCCTGTTAGCCGATGGGGATCGCTCTTTCTGGACGAAAAGTGCTCAGAGTGGAGCTGAACCTCCCGGAAAATGCTCTTCTCTTCCGTGTGCGCCGGATGGGGGTGGGGGTGGGCCACAAACTGAACGCCGCTGTCGGGAGAGCTAAGAGGACCTGACTCCCGGGCGGAGGCGGGAGAGGTACAGTTTCGGGAGTGGGGCTGGGGGTCAGGAGACCGACGAGGGGCAGCACCCGACTGTCTCGGGGGCAGAGGAGACTTATGCAGCTGGAACCGCGCGGCGAGGCCCAAGTGTCTCTGGAGAGATTCGAGGTCCAGAAGGTGGCGGGTGTACCCAAGGGTGCCGGGAGGAAGCTCCAGGTTTCCATTCATCCCCAGGGACCAGTGTTGTCCCTGCTGCCCCGAAGTGAGGGGGTGCTGGCATCGCCACTGCGGGGTGGGCTGCAGAGGTTTCTTGCCTCCTCCCCCTTCTGCCTTCCAGACCGCAAGGACTGTCTATCCTGGGGACCCCAGACCATAGAGGGAGTGGAAGGGAGGTTGCCCCAAACCCTGTCACCCCATCCTGTCTACCCGCGCTGGTCCTATCCGATGCTGGGTGTGCAGGGGTCCCAGGCGGGCGGGGATCCGCGACCCCTGCGCCCCACCGCGGCCGCCCCTGCGGGAATCGGGCGGAGGAGCCGGACGGACCCCTGCCTGGAGGGCGCCTAGCCCGGTCAACCCTTCCCCTGCGAGGGCGGCTGGGGGAACGGAAGATGGCGGCGGCGGCCAGGCACGGGGTTCCGCGCTCCGCTGGGGCAGAGCCCACCCGCTGACCGCCGCCCCCGCCCTCGCCGGGCGGTGCTGTGTCCCCACAGGAGTCGGAGAGGATGGCCGGGGCCGGAGGCCAGCACCACCCTCCGGGCGCTGCTGGAGGAGCAGCCGCCGGGGCCGGCGCCGCGGTCACCGCCGCTGCTGCCTCGGCGGGGCCGGGAGAGGATTCGTCTGACAGCGAAGCGGAGCAAGAGGGACCCCAGAAACTGATCCGCAAGGTGTCCACCTCGGGGCAGATCCGGACCAAGGTAGGGTGGAGACGGCGAGCCGCGGGGGCGCGGGGGGCGCAGGAGCGCGCCTGGTGATCCCGGGAAGGCGGGGATGGTGGGTGGGGCGGGGCCTGGAGTGCGGGCGGGGCGGGGCCTGGAGTGCGGGTGGGGTGGGCCGGGGCGGGGCGGGCCGGGCCGGCGGGGCCCGGGGCGCCGGATCGTGGCACTGCCGGAAGGATTCCTGGCCGGCGCGCGGGAGGCTGCGAGCTTGGGCTCCCAGGGAGTTCGAATGGCAGAGGCGGGTGCAGGGAACCCGCGGCTCGGCGGGAGCGTGGGAAAAAGCTGACGTGCCTTCGCGATTTCCCACTTAGGGAAGTTGAAAGGAGAGTTTCAGTTTTTCCTCTTTGCCGTTCTGGGGAGCGTGCGTGTGTGCGGGGCCAACCAGCCCGCTCTGCAGTGAGCCCTTCTGCTTTCCCCCTTAGGCCCACGCAGAGGGTAGGTGGGAGGTGACTCCGGTCAGCCTTTCCTGCCTCTGTGCCCTCTCCTGCGGTCTGGAAGGCAGAAGCCCCGAGGCAGGCCAGTGGTACACGGTGCTCGTGACTTACCTGCACCCTGCGTGGCTCCAGGGGCTGGCCTGGCTTTCGTATCGCAGGTTCCCACAAAGTGCGGGGTCTAGAACCATGCATCCATGGTTCCTTTTAATAATGAAAAGTTAACTCTGTGCTGTGTGGACATTACCTTGTTGTGTTACTCTTGTTAATGGAGCTTGTGCCGTCGACCTGTGAGGTCTCAAAGTAAAGTTTTAATTTGATCAAGAACATACACAAAGCAAATGCTTATGGATATTAAAGGATTGTTTATATATTCTCATTTTCATCGTAGTTTAAAAATCTTCACAGGGCGAGTCTGTTGTTAGTGGGGGACTTTAACGAAGAATTTGAAGAGGGAACCAATAACATCATTGGATTTGGGTACCATCTTTAAAAATAAATTTGCAAAAAAATCATTCTACACCTATTTTTATGAAAAATTTTCCCCCAAGGTCAGTGAACTCCTATTTGAAAACATAATTTTTATTAAATGCTTGTGGAGGCCGGTCATGGTGGCTCACGCCTGTAATCCCAGCACTTTGGGAGGCCGAGGCAGGTGGATCACTTGAGGCTAGGAGTTCCAGAACAGCCTGGCCAACGTGGTGGAACTCCATCTCTATTAAAAATACAAAAATTAGCTGGGCTTTGGGGCACACACCTGTGATCCCAGCTACTCGGGAGGCTGAGGCAGGAGAATCGATTGAATCTGGGAGGCGGAGGTTGCGGCAAGCAGAGATTGCGCCACTGCACTCCAGTCTGGGCAACAGTTTAGACTGTCAACCACACAAAAAAAGCTAGTGGATTGTTTGTATTAGTCTGCTTCATTATTTTCTGAAATACATGTGTATAAGAACAACACACAAACACAACTGTTGACAAGATGCACTTACTAGAGAGTTAGGGATTCAGTCATTTTAGTTAAGCACACATCTTGTAACTCCTTTTAATGGTGACGTTTTTGAGTTTGTAGTAAATTAAGAATATAGCATTTAATGTGTTTTTAGCAGATTAAGGCTAAACAGGGACTTTCCTAAAACTGTTTTTTAACATTTCAAATCTTAATTCTGAAAAAAGTTCATAAAACTGTTAATGATGGACAAAATGCACTGACATTCAACACACTTGAAATCCTAGCAACATTTAATTTCATAATAAAAAATTATCTCTCATCATGGCAAAATATATGTGCTAAATGTTTTTATTAGAAAGTCCGACAGAAAATCACAAAGAAATTGTATAGGGGCCGGTGTAAAAAGATAAAAAATTGTATAGGGGCTGGGCATGGTGGCTCACGCCTGTAACCTCAGCACTTTGAGAGAACAGGGTGCCTGAGGATCAGTTAAGCCCAGGAGTTCAAGGCTGCAGTTAACTGAGATTGGGCCATTGCACTCCAACCTGAGCAATGAAGCGAGTCCCTGTCTCTTAAAAACAAAAACAAACAAACAAATGTGTATGTTACATATTTATATGAAATGGTCAAAATTCCATGCATATTTATCAATATTAACCAGTAGATATATACTGTTTGAAAGAAAACTTAGAGGTGGCTGTAAACTGAAGTGAATCAAGTCAAACAAATTTGTTGGGAGTACCACTATATTTTACAGGTTTCATGCGCTCATTGTAATAGCTAAGATTATATGTTTATGGAGACTAAAAGTAAATTTTAAAAGCACATTATTTTTTATTTTCTGTCGGACTTTCTAATAACATTTAGCACATATATTTTACCATGATGAGAGATAATTTTTTATTATGAAACGAAATGTTGCTTGAATTTCAACAGTGTATTGAATGTCAGAAGTTCTGCATTTTACACTTTCTCGTATGTTAGAGTGCATGTAAGTTCATCAACATTTTCATATATGAACACCTGAGATCAGGGTATAAGATTTCTGAGACCAGTGAACTTCAGCCTCATACCCTACCTCCTACAGTCGGGACTGTTCATGTATGTCACAGACTTCATCATTTACGTCTTTTATTCACATATACTGATTCTTAGGGAAGGATGTGAGAACAATAGGGAATTTATAGAATGAGAACTGCTAAATTTAACTGTTCGTTCCCAGTCTTAAATTATGATCCAGATGACAATTAAGGGAAGGATCTTAAAAAAAGACAAATGCTTTCTCTGTCCCTTCCACAGGTGTGTAACATGGGAGCACCTGGAGGAGAGGTAGGCCCTAAGATTAGCTCCAAGCCCAGTCATATTTAAGACAACACAAACAGTTCTTGTTCATCTATTCTGCTCTGTCAGTAGGTCAAAACTGGCCAACTATGGAATGCTTCGTATGGTTCAACCTAAAATGTCATCATTTAATTAACCAGTTCTTTGCAGAAGTAAATATGAGTTGTTTTAGGATAATGCACTAATCTCAGCTTTTTTATAGTGGATTTGATGACTTTTTTTTTTTTTTTTTTT
>NW_016107411.1:2060764-2068154 GCF_001604975.1 Cebus imitator | reverse complement strand
GGCCTCCCAAAGTGCTGGGATTACAGGCTTGAGCCACCGCGCCCGGCCTCTTGATGACTTTTTAAGTAAAGAATGGAACTAGTTTTTTAAAAAAAAAAACAAAAAACTACAATTTTTAAGTAAATGAAATCAGTGTAGCTTAATAAAATCCTCATGTATATTTTAGCATCCTTATCACAACTCCATACAGTATGCTTTTTGTTCCCATTTTCGTTTTCCATTTTTTCCTGGTTTGTTTGTTTGTCTAAGTTGTCCTCTCTACTAGTTTCCTGTTTTTCACTTTTTTCCTTTCTCTGAATAACCTAAGTGAAATGTCAGGTGGTCTCATCTAGCCACTCAGGTGCTAAACACTAAATAATTTTATGGCTGCCTTTATTTCCCAAAGACAAAAAGTCACTTACGTACAGCAGTGAAAGTGGTGCCGATGCAGGAGAGCCAAAATGGAGTCCTAACACTTGTCATACCTCTTCCTCCCCTTTACCTTCTTGAGTTTTTGGATTTGCATTCAGATGTACTGTTGTAGAGAATTTTACAGGTATTTACTGAGAATAAGATATTTTTGAAACATCACTAATACAGATTCAGATGAATTGGGTTTTGAACATGAATGTGAAAGAGGCTTTGCGTGCTTTTTGTTGGCCCATGAATGCTGCAGCCTTTTATTTTACAAGAATGGCTGGAAGAACGTTGGTCAGGCTTACAGCCTAGGACTGTTCAACCATCATAAACCAAACCTTATAAACAAATGGGAACTATCTCAATGACTTTTTCTGCCCTTGAGTCATCTCAGCTAAGGTCTTGAAGCTTCACGTGTCAAAAATACTTCCTGATGAGGTTTATTGTGTTCCCATTTGTTTATTTATTTTGACAGTGATATGTCTTCTTACAGCTAATGGCCACAGATGAGTCTCTAAATTTAGGTAAACATATCTAAACAATAAAAAGATATTCAAAAATTTGCATCAATATTTTATCTAGGCTGAGCATGGTGGCTCATGCCTATAATCCTACCACTTTGGGAGGCCAAGGTAGGACAACAGGTTGAACCCAGGAATTCAAGACTCACTTGGGCAACAGTGAGACTCCATCTCTAGGAAAAAAACAAACGCAAAACAAGACAAAAACACACACCAGTAGTCCATCTGGATTAAGATATATTTTTGGTACAGCAAACCACCATGGCACATGTATGCATATATAACAAACCTGCACATGCTGCACATGTATCCCAAAACTTAAAGTAAAATTTAAAAAAATATAAATCTTAATAAAAAAATATCTTTTTAAGCCCTAAGGATAGTGATCACATTCTTCAATTAATACCTTGATTTTGATTTAATATGAAGGATGTGTAATGTAAATAAACTCCTGTTCTTTTGTGGAAAGGCAGTATATGAAAATATTGGTTTGCATTTTTCACTGCCTTACAAAATACAATTTGTGCCATTAAAACATTATCTTTCACCAGAAACCCTAGGTAAAGTGCACTGGTGAAGACTTGGCTTTGTGTTTTCGAAATTGTAGGTAGTAGCCCATTACTGGGTCATGATGGTTTATGTCCAGCATTTAAAAGAGAAGCAGAGTAAATTAGGACATACTATTTAAAACGTTTAGCTAGAGTTCTGTGTGTGAACATGGGAATCATGGTGATCCAAATAGATGGGAAACAGAAACATGGCCAGAAGAATATGAGGAAAGGAGAGGAAAGTGATACTGACAGGTGTGTTGTTCAGAAACTCAGTATGAAATGAGAAGCAAGTAGGAATGTTTACATTTTGATAGGTGATGAGTAGAAAGTAATTAACACACATCCAGGCCAGAAGTTATCTAACTTTTCCCATAAAGGACCCCAATAGTAAATAGTTTAAATTCTGTGGGCCATAAGGTCTCTGCTGAAATTATTCAACTCAGAGAATGGAGGTTACCAAGAAGGGAGGGGCTGGGGAGAACTGGAGAACTCCAGAATAATTCTGGGGAATAAGTTCTTACTTGGGAGAATGGAATAAATTCTTTTGTACAGCAAGGTGACTGTAGTTAATAATCAAGCACTGTATACTTGAAAATTGCTAAGAGTAGATCTTAAATGTCCTCACCACAAAAAAACAAGTATGTGAGGTGATGGATATATTAATTCACTTGATTCAGTTATTTCACAATGTATACATACATCAAAAATCACTGTATATACCATAAATATATACAGGTTTTGTCGATTATACCTTAGTAAAGAAAAAGAAAAAAATTACTTTGCCATTGTAGTATAAAGCAGCCATAGACAATTTAAGAGTTTCTGTGTTCTAACAAAACTTTAAGGACACTGAAATTTGAATCTCATATACTTTTTATGTGCTAAGAAGTATTATTATTCCTATTTAAAAAAAATCAGTTTAAACATGTGAAAACCTTCTTAGCTCGTTGACTATATAAAATCAGGTGGCCGGCAGGATACTGCCCGTGGATATAATCTGTGGGCTGTGGTTTACTGGTACCTATATTAGAAAATGGAACATAGTATAGTTAGGTTTCCCAAGTATTGTGAAGTTAAGGTGCTTCTAAATACAGTTCGCATTTAAGGGACCAAATAAAGCTAGATTTCAGTCCATTTAAAAAATCTCAACTTTGTAGAACATTTTATTTTTAGCTTGGTTTGCGTCTTTGCTTCCATTTTAATGTGAACTAAATATAGACTGGAAATTTCTGAGTCTCAGTACAGTAATATATGGTATAACAGCTTTCTTTCCATTTTGATTACAAGTTAAACATGATATCCCGTTATTAAAGATAAGAGACATAATAAATAATTTACCAAACCTTTGCATATAACTTAAAGATGCCTTGTTTGAAAGTATCTAAATTTAGAACTCTTTCACTTAAAGTTTGCTTGTTTGCTGTTGTGGTAAAGAGGCGAAGGTTACATGAAACTACTATTATGAAGGATGTGGGGCTCCTTTCTGTTTCCAGGGTACAGTGTTTTTCACTCATATTGGATTTGTTAGGCTTTACTTACTCAGGAAATATGTTTATAAGCAAAGGTTTTAATTAAAGAGAGTTTGTTTTACATCTAAGAATAGACCTTTGAAAAAGACCATAACATGTTAGTACATTACGGTTTCCCTTGGCAAATTTGTTTGGTTTTGCTGGATATTGAGTATTTTACTCTGTGACTATTTAGTCCCTGGAAACACATCTGTAACTGGGCACCGTGGTTCCTGCCTGTAATCCCAGCAATTTGGGAGGCTGAGCTGGTAAGATTGCTTAAGGCCAGGAGGCTTAGACCAACTGTAGCAAAACAAGGAGGCCTCATCTCTATAAAACCTTAAATAATACGAAAGTTAGCTGGACATCATGGCACCTGTGGTGCCAGCTACTGGGAACCACTGCACTCCAGCCTGGGTGACAGAGCAAGACCTTGCCTCTAAAAACAAAAGAAAGAAAGAAACATTTGTATTTTTGAGTTGGTCAAGTGATTTAAAAATGGTCAACAACTATTAGTGACAGTAGTTTTAATTTAGGAGTCAATGTGCATCATTTCCATTTTATACAGTTCCTTTTTTTTTTTCAAATGATCATATGTAGTAATAATTCTCTCCCTCCTGCTTTTTGTTATGTGGCTATTTGGGAGACTGTTAGGCTTAATTTAGGAGTTAATGTGCATCATTTCCATTTTATATAGTTCCTTATTTTTTTTTCCCAAATGATCATATATGGTAATAATTCCCTCCCTCCTGCTTTTTGTTATGTGGCTGTTTGGGAACCTGTTAGGCTTCTGTTTTATATGAGGAAATATAGTTAACTTTATCATGTGTAGAACTGGAATCCCTGACCTTCTCACTGTGCCATTTGAGTATCAGCACTTTTTCAGACCACCAGAATGTAATTTAGTGTAATAGATCTTTTAAAATACAAGCTTGGTGCATTTAATTCAGAAATTTAGAAAATACCTTTCTACTTAGCATTTTATTGGTTGCAGAGCAGTTTGCTACACATGATCTTGTGGAACAGTTGTGTATAGTTACCTGCATTTTACAGGCAGTTATACTGAGAACAAGTTTGTATATCTACTGGGTAATTGGCAAAGCTGGAACTCAAAAGCAGTTTCTTCTATGATTGTACCTATATCCCTTTCACAATGGATTAAAATGGGTGGTTTCCAGATGCCTTGCTTTCAGTAGCCTCATAGCTTCTTGGGCAGTGAAACGTGTGTGTGCAGGCAGGCAGGCTGCTGGCTTCTCTTGGCCCCTCTTTCCTTCCCCTTCCCTTCCCTCTCTCTCTTCTCCCTTAAATTCCCCTTCTCCTCTTCCTTCTTTTCCTCCTTCTTCCTGCTTCTGCTTTTATTAATTTGTTTAATCTGTGAACATATCTCTCATCAGTGTTTTGGGTTTCATAATGCCTTTTTGCATTTGGATCCTGTGTTTTTAGTGACACATATATGACTGCACATTTGAAAAGTAAATTTTGGAATAAAAAATTTCAGCTGAAATTTATATTTATTTGAATTAAACAAAAATTATTGAGACTTTTTAAAGTACCTTTAAAAGGACTGTGTTAGGAGAAAATGCTTCTAGGTACCTAACTCCGCAAATAGGTTTTCAAAGAAAACTGTTAGTTTCACTTCTATAAGGTAAGGTGCTATTTTTGAAAGGTCATGATATATTGTTAAAAAAACGTGAAATAATTTTCCACATGGCCTATTAAAACATATTTGGTGAAAAATATGAGTAAAATTTATTTTTACCTCTCTAGGGAACGAAAACAACAGGATTTTTCTTTTTTGGCCTCCTTTTCTCCATCTCACTATTTTAATTAGGTGAGAAAAAGTATAAGAGTTTATATCTGAGCAGGCATGGTGATTTGAGTTGTATTGTTCATCTATACTCATGTAGTACTTTAAAATTTCGTAATATAGTATTTGATACTCATAAGAATGTATAATATCTCTGTAGTTTGTGAAGCACAATGGCAAAATGAACACCTGTGAATTCATCTTCAGAATGGGAACATGTTCAGTACCCTGTCTCTTCCTGTGTGCTCCTTCTCAGTTTACTCCTTTGTTGCTCCTCAATTCATGCATTTGAAGAAATAACTATGGTGTTCCAAGTACTGTTGTAGGTGCCAGGGATAGAGCAGTAAGCAAAATATACATAAAAACCTCTGTCCTCATGGGGCTCACATTTTCTTGCAGGGAGAATTTATGAACCTGTAGATATGTGAAATGCATAGTATATGAGAAGGTGAGAAGTGCTATAGAGAGAAATAAAGCATGGCTGTGAGTGGAGGTGAGTGGGAAGGGATTTTAGGCAATGAGCCATGTGGACCTCTGGGGGAAGAGCAGGATAAGCAGAAGGAACAGCAGTTGCAAAGAGGAGGTCAGTGGGACTGAAGGAAGTTGGGCGAACCAGGTAGAAAGTTGAAAGTGAGTTAACATTGTCAAAAGTAAGGTACTACAGAGAACAGTTCTTAGCCTGAGGTTCATGCATCCCTGGTTTGGTTGGGTTTTAGAGGGCCCCCTCAAAGTTTGTATTTATGCCCCTCAGAAGGTTAAAACCATTGATTTGTGAATGGGAACTGCAGGTCAGAAAATAGTAGATAGATGAAAAAAATACATATGTGTATATATAGTAAGTCCTCACTTAACATCGTTGATAGATTCATGGAAACTGACTAAGTGAAATGACATATAACAAACCAATTTTCTTTCTCGTTGTTATAATGAAATAATGTTGCATGAAAAAGTGTTATTCTAGGACCTACTGTATATCATTTCACTTAACATCACAGTTTCTGAGAACCTATTGATGTTGTTAAGCAAGGGCTTACTGTATACACATTATAATTCCACAGTTATATTGAACTCTTGAATATAAATCAGCTGCTGTCATTTTCATCCGGAGAAATGTTAAATTTGCCAGTGGGTTCAATTAAATGAAGTGAGCCAGCAGCATAGAATAGCAAGGTTTCTGGAGAAATTAGAAAGTGTTGGGTTTGATTTTCAGCTTTCATATACTTTTTGTGTTTTTAGATGACTTCAGACATGTTCCTTAACGGGACAGAGAATGTTGTGCCCACCGATACCTGTATTTTTCTGTTCTTCATCCACCACTAGACTTCCTTTTCCCCTTGCAGATAGATGAAGCTATGTAACTGACTTCTGGCCAGTGACATACAGGTAACAGTGATGTCTGTCAGCCTCTCAAGCTGTTTGTGGGACTCACCATGCCCTGTATTTTACCTCACCTGCCAGGTAGATGTAGATTATCCAGTGGAAGGAGCCTATATTCCTGAATGACTTCATGGAGCAGAGCCCTTTGTGCTCCTCTCTGAATCCCATTAGCCACATTGGATTGTGACATGAGGGGGAAATAGACCTTTATTGTGTTAAGTGTCTGAGATTTGGGCATTGTTTGCTGTAGCAGTTAGCAGTTAGCATACTCTAAGCAATACACGTCATCACTTTGAATTGAGGATTTCTCATTTCCAAATTGGATGTAGTGTTTCTACCTTGTAAGATGATTAAAGAAATAGAAAGTATGTTTTTATATCTATAATTATTATAATTATTTTAAAAATTGGTATTAAAATTCTGATAATTACTCCTGTGTGTGTCTTTTACGTAATTTAATTAGTGGTGTGGCCTACACATACCACTGATTTTTTTTTTTGACAATTTTTTTGACAATTTTTCAAGTGTCTTTTTTTTTTTTTGAGACAGAATCTCTCTCTGTTGCCCAGGTTGGAGTGCAGTGGCGTGATTTTGGCTCACTGCAACCTCCACCTCCGGGTTTAAGCAGCTCTCCTGCCTCAGTCTCCCTAGTAGCTGGGATTACAAGTACGCTCCACCACGTGTGGCTAATTTTGTATTTTTAGTAGAAATGGGGTTTCACTATGTTGGCCAGGCTGTTCTTGAACCCCTGACCTCAAGTGATCTGCTTGCCTTGGCCTCCCAAAGTGATAGGATTACAGGTGTGAGCTACTGCGCTCAGCCTTCAAGTGGCTTATGAAAAAATATTTTAATAAGACTGAATGACCACTTGGAGGTGGCAGTGGAAATAACTGGCCAGGTTGGCTTTTAGGCCACTTCTACTTAATCTTGGCCAATTCTGTGGTGCTTGTACGGCCAGTTCTACTTAATCTTGAAATGGTCTTTCTAAGAACCTTCCAGTCTGCCCCTCTTCAGCTTCTATCTACTCTTCATACTATTACAGCCTCGCTTTGGCCCCAGCTGCTATTTTATGAAACTTCTTTTGCAAAGGCCCTTAATAATTTTAATTGCTAAAATCCAATGGTCTCTAGTTTTCAGTCAGCTGCTTCCTGCCAATTTGGATGCTATTGACCACTTTCTTCTCACATCTTCTTTTGCTTTCAAAGTTTAAGTTCTCTTATCTTTTTTTTT
>NW_016107411.1:2034917-2060754 GCF_001604975.1 Cebus imitator | reverse complement strand
TAAGACAGTCTCACTGTCACCCAGGTTGGAGTGCAGTGGCACAATCTCGGCTCACTGCAACCTCTGCCTCCTAGGTTCAAGTGATTCTCCTGCCTCAGCTTCACAAGTAGCTAGGATTACAGGTGCATGCCACCATGCCTGGCTAATTTTTGTATTCTTAGTAGAGACAGGGTTTTGCCATGTTGGTCAGGCTGGTCTCAAACTCCTGACCTCTGGTAATCCACCTACCTCAGCCTCCCAAAGTGCTGGGATTACAGGCATGAGCCACTAGCCTGGCCAAGTTCTCTTATCTTTCTTACTGTCTCTTCACTGCCTCTTAGCCTCTATCCCTGATTTCTTATCTATTGCCAAATGTTTTTATTTCCTAGAAGTCTTAACTCTGCCTTTTCCTAAGTTAATTTGATCAGTTAGATTAGGCTTTGACCACCAGCTCTATGGGTCTTTTTCTAGTCTCTACTTCTGCGATCTGGGCCTGTAGTTCCTTTGCCTACCAGACATTTCCTGTAGGGATCCCCTAGCCATCTCAGCCTCCATGTTCTCAAACAGAACAGATTTGTATACAGTCTCCTTACTCCCCACCAAATTTTGCTCCACAGCCTTATATCCTATAGAATAAACTGCCTTGTATAGAAGGGATTGCCTTATAATTAACCTTGACTTTTTGTCTTGCTAATCACCATCATTAATTCATTTGCTTTCATCAAATACCCATTCAGTGCCTGCTATCACCAGGCATAGTGTTAGGTGCTGGGGATTTAGAAGTGTGTGAAAGAGACACATCCCTACCCACAGGGACCTCACTCATTGTCAGTGGTCACCAAATTTGGTCAATTCTGCATATCTTAGATCTTATGTAATCCTCATGATAAATCTTTGAGGTAGGTAAGTACAGTTGTTCTCTCCTTCTTAGAAATAAGGAAGCAAAGATTAGATAAGTAACATGCCACAGGTTATATATGTCAAGTGACTTGTTTGATGCCTGATTTAACTGTTACCGAAGCAGCTGCATTATCTGGGGTATATACCCTGGGGTTCCTTGTCACATTCCAGGAAAATGTAGTACATGGACACACAGGAGGAGTTTAGGAGGGGAGGTTTAATAGGTAGAATAGAAGAGAAAGAGAAACAACTTCTTCCACAGAGGAAGGGGTCTCCTAGCAGAAAGGACCGGCTTGTGGCAAATGTACCGAGTTTTACAGTCTAATTTGAGGAGGTGGTATCTGATTTACTTGGGGCTCACAGACTGGTTCAGTCACGTATGATGTTTACATAGCACATGTGGAAGGCTGGTTGCCCCGCCCTAATCTTATGCAACTGGGCTTTCCAGTTGCTCTGTGCCATCTTGTCTGCTCCTTACAATACACGTGGCTGGCAGAGAAGGGAAGATGGAACTGCCATCTTGAAAATGTCTAGTCCTTAGTTCCTGCTGGCATTCACCCATGCAAGCTCCCAGCTTATAGGCTGCTCTTTATTAGAAAATGCTTTGGGGCTGCTTTTCATTAAAAAGAAAAGCCTTACTGAGGACTCCCATACATTTGCTATCTGTCTAAGTAATTCCTTCTTAACTCCTGTGTCATTATGATATACTGTCCCTTTGCTGCATGAATCTCTCATGAATTCATTTCTCCCTTTCCATTTGCTGCTTTCCTTAACTTCATTTAACCTTTATTATCTGTCATTTGGATTTTTGCCATGTATTTCCTCTCTTCTTCATACTCTACTCCACTGCCAGAGTTATCTTTATAAAAGAGAAATATGATACATAATACATTTTGCATAAGCTCTTAGACATTGCCCATTACTGGTGGATAAAGTCTAAATTAGTCTTTCCTAATTTGATACTAAATGACCTTTCTATTCATTCAACCAATTTTTATTGAGTTCTATTCTAGGTTCTGGGATGGTAAAAGAACATAAAAGCCCCGCTGTTAGAGAGCTTATAGTCTATCAAGGGAGAAGTTAATTAACACACAAACAGACACAGTTTTATCATATAGCTGGTGTTCATAAGCATAATGAAGGAAGATAAAGCAGGGTAAAAGGAGAAGGAGAGCTGTGTGTGTGTGTGTGTGTGTGTGTGTGTGTGTGTGTGTGTATGCGTGTGAATATTTTGGTTGAATTGACCAGGATAGACTCTTTGATAAGGTAATATTTGAACAGAGATCTTAGTGAAATGACAGAAGCTATCTATGCAGACATCTGGGCTCAAAGCACCCTAGGCAGAACCAATGCCATGGTATTCCAGTTGTGTTCTCTGTCACTGTCGTTCTCTGTGCAGTCATGCAAAATGCTTCTCTGTTCCCACTGTAAGGCAGGCATTTTTATCCATCCAAATGTTACAGATATCTCCCTTTTCCTACTTCTGTTTGATTTATTTTTATTTACTATATACCATTATTTCCCCGCATTTTTCAACATACTCAAAATGGTTTATATTCCACACTGTATATTAAGCTTAGGTAAAATAGGGCTAGAGAACTATGAGATTAAGAGGATAGCAGGAAGGTTAGAAGGCTGATACATAGAGTGGGGTGTCTTGCACAGCTAGAGATGAGTTGTAAATTTGATCCCAGGTAGCCAGAGCAACAAGACCAGTTATACAATTGTATTACCAGTGGCAAAAAAAAAAAAAAAAATACCCTAGATTTTAAGGGGGAAAAGCTTTTGTAGCTTTTCTTGGGGGAACCAAAGACATGTGTTCTATCAGTCTTTGATGTGGGTAGGAGTGAGGGCTGCAGTACATGTTCCCCACACCTCCATCCACTTGGGAGGTGTCCTTATGATGTCCTCCCTTGTGAGATCCAGACGTAATTCAGACTTCAACTTTGTGTGACAGTAGTTCTGTAGGAGATGTAATTAAGGCAGTTTTAGTTACTGCTAACTCCAGGCATAAAATCCAAATTATTTTTAAAGATTGAATACTTTAAACAGTTCTCTGGTTAAACCAAGCATCTGCTGAAATACTTTTAAGTGCAGAACCTCAGGTTATCTGCTGTTTTTACTTATTTACTCAGGTGTAGTTGATACAAGGGGATCGAGTGATAGTTCTTAGCTATTATGGGAAGAAAAATCTGGTATTTCTTGGCAGCTCTCATAAAAACTGATAAAATGGTTCTACATTCAGGTTTAAAAAATGTGTCTGTAGAGCTTTCTGACTGCATTGCCGAATATTAAAAGCCGTGTAGGTTTTAGGATTATTGTGAAAATAGTGTTTTGACCTCATGGACCCTTCCTTGCAAAAGGTTGGGAACACTTGAAAATCCTGCTAGGACAATGTATCTGGACCTATTTTTTTTTTTTTTTTTTTTTTTTTTTTTTTTGAGGAAGAGACACACCTGACACATTCCAGGAATGAGCACTCCCAGAACAGCTGACACATTCCAGCTGGAAGGAAGGGAGTGAGGGCAAAGTGAGCAGCAGGAAAAAAAGAGATGGTGAACAGCAGAGAGGTTGCTGTGACAATTTCCTTGACAGTTTAGCACAGTGGTTAGCACATAATAAGCCCTTAATAGATGCTAGTTATCATATTAATATTAAAAGAGTACCATTGCCAATCCATTAGCAAGTTTGAGCTTTAAAATAAAATCAGCATCTAAAACAAACCCTTTAAACGAGAGGAGGGAAATGAAGCAATGGCTGGAGGGGGTTGGAGTCAAGGTAAAGCTTTTTTTTTTTTTAAAAAAAAAAAAAAAGGGAAATGGCTTTTTTGGGAGAAAGAGACTGTGGGCTGAGGAGAATAATCCAGTTGAGAGAAGGGATTAAATGATGCAGAAAAAGAGAGGAGAATTACTGGAGCAATGCCCTTGTATATGTGAGATTGCGTGAGGAGCTGGGTTTCTGGAGCGGGTCCGTTTTTCCTTACAAGTCAGTTTATCCATAATAGGCAGTAGGGGCAAAAATTGGCACTTTTAGAAATTATTTTCTGATTCTTTTGATTTTCTCAGGGGAATATGAAGCTAGGTCGTCAGCTGAGAATGAAGGGGGAGAGGGTATGGAGGTCTGAGGCTAGAAGAAAGGTAGGAAATGCTTGAGCAGGGGAATGGGAAAGGGCATGGGCTAGAGAAATGCAGCAGTGTAAATATTAGGTTGCATTTAGGGCACACCTGAGGGGGTGACCAGGACTATAAGCACTGTCATCCTGGTGTGGGATCATGATCAGCTGCCTGGGTGCAGTGGAGCACAGGAAGTGGAGGACAGGATCAAAGCACTGATGTGGTTTGTCTGTGTATGCCAGGGAGAGCGTGGGTGGATACAGTGACAAGCTTTGAAAGTGATGTTGGATGAAGAGTGAGGTCTTGAGTCAGGTCCTCGGGAGTAACCATGGGTTTGAGCAGCTGAGGTAGGAAGGAAAAGAAGACTGTTGGCAAAGGTTAAGTCCAAAAATTAAAGTTTAATCATTCAGACTTTTTTTTTTTTTGAGATGAAGTCTTGCTCTGTCACCAGGCTGGAGTGCAGTGCCGCGATCTTGGCTCACTGCAACCTCCCGGTCCCAGGTTCAAACGATCTTCCTGCCTCAGGCTCCCAAGTAGCTGGGACTACAGGCATGCAGCACCATGCCCAGCTAATTTTTAGTAGAGTCAGCATTTCACCGTGTTGGCCAGGCTGGTCTTGAAGACCTGACCTCGTGATCTGCCTGCCTTGGCATCCCAAAATGCTGGGATTACAGGCATGAGCCACTGTGACTGCATTCAAATTTAAAAAAGGAAAGAGAAAAGAAAGAGTACTAAAATAAACTATGTATTTTAATGATTTAAAATATGCTTTAGAGATGCATTAACAACAGGTTTTGCTGGGGAAAATCTCTAGCTCATGTATGCACAGCTGTGGGCCCTCTTTAGTAAAATACAAAGACTATTTTACTTAGAACACGAAAAAGAAAGTTTCCCAAAGAAAGAAATAAATTTGGTTTGGAATTTTTTTTTTTTTAATATACAAGTGAAACCCTGAAATGCATTAAAGAATGTGGGTCCCAGTTAAAGTTCCTGTTGGGCAAGTTACAGAACCTCTCCAAACCTTACCTTTCCTCATATGTAAACGCTATTAAGGGTATTCTGAGGATTAAGGAGATAAAGCCTTCAGCCTGGCATACAGTAAGTGCTAGTAAATGTTAACTGTGTATTCTGGAATCTTGACCTGAAGGGCACTTTTTCCAATAGGGCACCTCTGAACGTCAGAAGGATGTGAGTGAATGAGGAGCTAGTGAAATCTTCCAGTCACGGTTAAAGAATTCTCACGCTTGTTCTGTCTTGGACAAGCTAGAAACCAGAACTGTTTGTAAACCTTTTTGTAAATTGAGTATCATCTAAGTAGATAGAGCTTTTATCATAGATCTAGTTACAATTCCATAGTAGGAAAGGAAGAGTGTTGAAGGAAATTCAACCTTCCCTTGGTAATAAACACTTCTACCTTATCATCATTCATGTATGTCGCAACAATTCTAAATTATTACCATTTGAGTATTTGTGGTCTTACTTACTCTTTCACTTCTTAAAAAGGCAGCACCCTGGCCTGTTGGGTCAACCCCTTCATTCTCCTTTGCTATGGAACAAGAGAGTAGATGTAATGAAGGGAGAGGAGAGAATCGCTTTATGGCATTATTGCCTTAAGGTCCCAGCGTGTATGGAGTAATTGAGGGTCTGGAGTGAACAGGTGAATCACAGGAACTTGACTTTCCTGTACAGTGGTGGAGTGGGGGTAGTTGAAGGGAGAGGTGAATGAGCATACTCTAGGAAATATTTGGGTGAGGAAGGAGGCCAGGGTCCCATCTGAGTAAATAAGGGAAATAGCCAGTAGTAAAGTGTGGATTATTGTTATCATTATAATCCCATGTTTATCTGTAAGCTGATAAAGCTTGGGGAGCTTGATGTACTCTTTAACATAAACAATGTGATCATGTGATATAGAAAACATTAAAATTATTATTATTATTGTTACTTTTTAAGACAGTCTCCTTCTGTGACCCAGGCTGGAGTGCTGTGGTGTGATCTCAGCTCACTGTAACCTCTGCCTCCCGGGTTCAAGTGATTTTCCTGCCTCAACCACCCTAGTAGCTGGGATTACAGTCACCCACCACAATGCCTGGCTAATATTCTTGTATTTTTAGTGGAGATGGGGTTTCATCATGTTGGCCAGGCTGGTCACTCCTGATCTCAAATGATCCACCTGCCACAGCCTCCCAAAGTGCTGGAATTACAGGCATAAACCACCACGCCCAGCTGAAAACAATAGAATTATGAAGCAGTTCTACATCATGTTCACAGCAGCATTATTCATAGGAGCCAAAAAGTAGAAGCAATCCAAGTGTTCGTTGATGGATGAATGGATAAACAAAATGTGGTACACACATGTAATGGGACATTATTCAGCCTTGAACTGGAGGGCAATTCTCATAGGTTACTGTGAAGTGAAAGGTCACATTTTCAGGTGTCAGGCAATCTTTACTGCGATTTGCTGACATTATTGAACACAGCACCACATTTAGCATATTTGTACATAACAAAAACCAGTACATGTACATACTTAACATTTTATCCTGTTGATCTTCCTTATTCATGGTTTCAGTGTTTGCTAATTTGCCTACTCACTAACATTTATTTGTGACTCCAAAATCAATACTTGTGGTGCTTCCACAGTCATTTGCGGACATGCATAAAGTGTGATTTTTCACATGCGAAAAATTGGAGTTGCCCAATGTGCACATTCACAGCTAAGGTGGAACCTTCTGTGCTCTGTCTTCTTGTTTCAGCTCTCATGCAATAAACAAGCGCCCTTTCAGGACATGCTTTTTGCATTTTTGTACTTTTTGTTGATGATGTCACTGTTTACAGAGACCCCCTGTGCTGAAGTGCTGTCTGATTTTCCTAAAAGCAAAAGGTTTTATGATATGTATTATTGAAAAAATATGTGTATTAGGCAGGCTTCCTTCACGCATGAGCTATAGTGTTAATGAATCAAGTCTACTTACATTCTGTTTAAAGAATTTATGTGTATGTTTTATTAAGAATATAACTTATATAACATGTGATATGTGTCGTATATATTCTGTTAATGTATATGTATACACACATATTCTTTAAATGGAAGCACACATAAAATGAAATTATATGTTGATTAATTGACAAAGATTTTGTGACCAGAGGTTTGCAGGAACCTAAACCTAGTATTTCCCATGGAGACAGTGGTTCAATATCAGTTAATCCGGAGTTGTAGTGACTTTATTGAACATAACTACTGCAAATAATGAGAATCAAATGCGTGTTAAACTATTTTAAAAGAAAAATATTATTAATTTCTATGCTTTTCAAGGAAAACCAATATTTCAGTTGAAATCCATCAGTTTGGAACCTATCAAATGAGAATAGTATATCAAGTCAGAATAGTATACCCGAAAATCTCTTCTGTAAAAATAGATACTAGTTTCTGCTTTAATTTTCAACACACTTAAAAAAGAATTTCAAGATAGAACACAGAATTACTGATTTAATTTAAGAAGATCATTTTTCCCTCCTCACCAAGTACATATTTGGCTTTGAGATAATCTGTTCAGGTCACAGAAAAATGTCTGTTATCCCAGAAAGATCTAAAAGCTTGAAATGACAAATAGATATGATTGTGTGTGCTAACGTCAACACTTTATATTACCTCTTAATCTTCAGTGTTTTGTTTTTTTGTTTGTTTTTTTGTTTTTTTTTTTTTTTGCTGGCCATGGTTTATTTGTCCTTTTTCTTCAAACAGGACAACCAAAGATACAGACAGTATTCAATAAAATAAAATAGATGGAACAAATTCTAAGAGACTGCAATGCCACATACTACATTTAACCTAAGATTTGTTATTCATGCTTGCCTTGGGATGGGGAATAGATCATTTATAAAAATATACAGTGAAAACAAAATGTCTTATCATGTACAGCTTTAAACTACAATAATGATGTACCTTAATTACTTCCATGCACACAAGTCTAACATTCATTTTCTTAAAACAATAAACATAATTAAGACTTCTAGGAGCATTTTATACTAAGGTAATTTCTAACTAATTTTTATCTGCAGACAGATCAAGCATCTTCAAAATACAAATTCCTTTACACAGTGAGCATGTTATTTAAAATGAACACTTCAGTAAATTAAGTATGTGGAAAACCTTAGGATAAGCTGACATTATATATTCAGCTAGGTAAGCAACAAACCATAGTGCCAAATGGAAAAAGTGTATTTGCAAATAAATTTTAAAAACTAATTTTTATAATTAGATACAGAAAATATACCGAATTGCTAAAACAAATGTGATGTATTAACGCTTCACTATAAAGAATGTATACCACAACATTATAAACAGTGAATGAGTCTTATTAAGAATAGTTTCCTACAATAAACACTGGCTAAATAAAAGTACATACTTTGAAGCACTGTGGGTGGTATATGTTTTGCCACATACTTTTGTTACCTTGAGGTAGATAACACATGTGTACTAAATTTGGCATTCATTTTCAGTTGCTGCTGGAATCATGTGTTTTAAGAAATGTGTACAGTATGAAAAATTTGAAACTACTCATGAATGAAAAATGTCTTAAAAATAGATATTTTCATGCAATTATGTACAGTCTCACTGTGTAAATTTCAAGGCAAGATTTGTTTCCTGTAAAACAGATCATTGTTCTATGAGAGAATGTTCTTTACTTGTCTTAGTGCATTTCTTTTGTCTCCTCCTGCATTGCATTATTTTGCTCTATTCTTTATTTTTATGTGCAAATGACATGCCAGTTAAGATGAAAACTATCTCACATGTAGAAAAAGAAAGTCTGGATTTTAAAAACCAAGAACTAATATAATCCTTAATGACACCATCTGATTCAAGTAAAAAATGACTTAAACACTAGTAATAAAAAAAGACGAAACACATTTCATGAAAAATACAAAGATAAATGTCTGCCGAGTGTTTTGGTTCAGATGTTTCAGAATGCTGCTTTATGTTTGTGAGGAATCTGAGGGGAAGACTTCATAGTAGAAGGTGTTAAGGTGGCCCTTATTGACTTAAGTGGTGGCCCAGCTGGACTGTGAAACCGCGGATGCCTGTGGGCTCGAGCTGCTTGTTAAAGACGAATTCCCCACTGTTGTTCAGAAATCCCTCCTCAATTCCTCCCTCCCCATGCTTCCCATCCTCTATTGGCTCAGTTTCTAGCATTCCAGTATCTTCTTTCCTGCCAAAGAACTCTTCCAAGTAACTAGTGCAAGTGTTTTCCTTCTCAACGTATTCATCCTTCCTTACCTTACAAAACTGGTTTATGAGAAAACAGTCCTCCCCACCACTCACAAACTGGCTGGTGCAAGCCTTCTAATTGAGCCAGATTTGCCATTCCTTTTAACTGTTTTTCTTGGCTTACGGACATTGATATCAAACTTTTCAATTCTAGTTGGGACACTGAGCTATTCAAGTCATTTAATTTATCAGTAACATCAGTAGGCTCATGCTGGGAACTAAGTTGAATAGTTCCTGCAATAAACGAATCACAATCAAATCCCTGATTCTTTTCCCTTTCTTTTCCAGCCAGTTGCTAGGATGCTTCCTCTAGCACTATCTGGGCTTTAACCTATCCATTTCTTTCACATTTTGATTTGTCTTTCTTATCAGATTTTTCTTTGCTTTGTTCTTTCCAATTGGAAAGATCTATAATAAGCTTGGGTTCATAGTAATGGTTAACTTCACTCTCTCTCCAAACTAAGTTTGGAAGTCTTTGCCCATGCCTATGTATAGTTGCCACCATGTAGCCCGGACCCGTGAGAGAGGGCCATGTTACTTTAATTTAAAAGGAACAACCCTGAGACTAGAGAAATTCTTAGAGACAGAAGGATGTGGTTTACTTTTATCAGTACATTTTATTTCCTTTTCCCTATCGTAATGACCCCTGGCATCACTACTCAGTGTTTATATAATAGATTCTCAAGATGGTCTTTAAAAATAGGAGCTGTATTTTGCTTCTTTGAGTTCATACTGCTTAATGTTTGAATTAGAAGAAAAAGCTTTTGTTAGGAGGTCACTTTCTGTATTAAGTTTTTATTTGAACAGTAAGTAAGCAGGCATCTTGAAATGCTGTATGATATAACTGGTCTTATCTTTGAGGCAATGTAGTATTGTGCTTAAGATCATGGACTTTGTTTTTTGAGAAAGGCCTGGTCTTAAATCCCAGTTGTCCCATTTATCCTCTGAGTTCGGGTAAGTTACTTAATCTCTGTAACCCAGCCTTATCTCTAAAATCTGGATAATAAATATACCTACCTCATAGAGTTGTTGTGATGATTTTAATGAAATAATTTGAGTATTTAGAACAGTGGCTGGAACATAATTGGTTTTTAAAAGAGGTCAATTATTATATTGATATTAAAAGAATATAGATGATGTTCCACATTAATAAAGTCAGCATCAAAAACGAACTTGAATTGTGATGATCAAGAAAAAAATATTTACTTTGCAAAGAAATACAGATCTGCCTACTGTCATAAGACAATAGCTTCCAATTAGCTGTTTTAGATCATTTCTAAATTTACTAGACTGTGAAATCTCATTATGAAAATCTAGACAGGGTGATGTATATGGAGTTTTGTTTATAATTAACACCTTATAGAATGTAATGTTTTTAACCAGTGAGTTTTTAAACAAAAGAAAAAGGGATTTTCAACTAATAAAAGTCCCTTTCTCACTTTGGAGGTCACCTTCTCAGTGTGCCCTGCCCTGGTGATGCTATCCGTATTGTAGACCCCACCCCCACCCTGGCATGCCTCAACTTCCTTTCCTTCTTGACTTCTCGCCTTAGCACTGATCACCATCCAGTACACTAGGATAGTACCATTTTCTCTAAATCCATCTTTTAATACTAGAAGGTAAACTCCATGGAGGCAGGGATATTTGTCTCTTTTATTCCCTGCCCTGTCTCCTGTGCCCAGAACACTGCCTGTTACATAGTAATTGCTTAAATGATGTTTGTTGAATGAAAAAGGGAATAGATATGGTTTTGAGAAATTCTTTGATATATTTTAGCTATGTTAACGTTCATCCTTCTTTTTGCTATCTATTTGGTAAGAATAATGAAATTGTAGAGCAGCGTCCTGCTCAGTATACCCTCAAGATTTTAGAGCAGGGCATGCAGTGTATTAATTCCTTTTCATTTCTTTGCCATTTATTAAAATAGTGTGTATTTTGTGTGGGAGATAGAAAATTAGTAGAATGCAGTCCTTTTTTATAGTGGGAGAGACAGCTATATGTACAGATATATGGATGGTCCTTGACTTTTGATGGTTTGACTTAAGATTTTTTAACTTTATAGTGGAAGAAGCAATACGCATTTAGTAGAAGTTATACTTCAAATGCCCATATAACCATTCTGTTTTTCAGTTTCAGTACAGCACTCGATAAATTATACGAGATACCCAACACTGTTTTGTAAAATAGGCTTCATGTTAGATGATTTTGTCCACCTGTAGGCAAAATGTGAGTGTTTTAAACACATGTAAAGTAGGCTAAGCTAAGCCATGATATTTGGCAGGTTAGGTGTATTAAATGCATTTTCAGTTATGATATTTTCAACTTTCTATGGGTTTATGAGGATGTAATGCCATTGTAAGTTGAGGAACATTTGTATATGGTATACAGCCATGCATGCAAATATGTATGCTAATGGATACATACTGTCACATCCACATTCTTTCAATCCACATTCAAAACAGTGGGTGCTCTTGTGTGACAAACATAGTGGGCGCTGTTGAGCAGATATGGAAGGCTTCCAGAGAAGGTCATATTGAGCTGGGTCTTGGAGTGTGAGTAAGGATAGCGTTCCAGCAGGACTGAACTGCACGATGGCTTTGGCGTTTCCTCCCAGTACTCTGCTATGAAGTATCCGTTGAATTCATGGAACTTTTTTCGGGAGTTCTCATAGAAATTACCATGGTGTTTTTGTCAGACTGTCTACAACAGGAAAGATGAATTAGGAAATTTACTGAGTTCTGTTTATACTCTTATTATGATCAAATAAGTGTTTTTGAATTAAATATTTATAAAATTATAGTCATTGTCTTAAGGTACATAGTAGAAAACTCAATAATAGTTGAAGGAAGCTGATTTATTTGCACTGCTGTGTTTTGGACATAGAGAATTATTACTGGGGTAATGCGTGTTTTGTTTTAAAGAGTAATTTGGCTCAGGTATATTAAGTCATTCTTCAGAATATGATTTTTGCCATTTTAAACACTATTTTTCTTACAGCTTCATATCTTTTGTCAGGTCTTCACATCATTTATCAAAATTTCTATCCTGAGGATGATAAAATTTCAGTTGTGAAAATCACCTAGATTTTATCTAAACAAAGGAAATATTTGTGAACTTTTTATTTATCTGTGACATATTAAAATAAGTCTTAAGATATGACTTGAAAGAATCTACATAAGAAGGACAAGAAAGACACCCTTGCCTTACCTTGGCATACAGGCTATAACCTACCTGTTTATTTCCTAACTCAGATGATGTATCAAAAGAGGCCACTGTCTATACTGTATTCATCCATACATCCATCTGTACATCCATCCATCCATCCATGCATCCACTCATCCCCTAACAACTTGAATATCGATCCTGTTTATGTGCTGGACTTACAAAGACTAATGAAACATGTCTACATTTTAGCTATTCACTACCTG
Source organism: Cebus imitator (assembly GCF_001604975.1). NCBI lineage: Eukaryota > Metazoa > Chordata > Mammalia > Primates > Cebidae > Cebus > Cebus imitator. The sequence goes on along the minus strand of NW_016107411.1, from coordinate 2,048,068 downwards.
GTGTGATTATATAATGTTGAAGAAAAGCTGGAGACATGCTTCTAATAAATGCATAATTTAATTTAGCAAAACAGTTTTTGGAAAAATAGAATTGGAATTTGAAATTGTGTGCTACTCATGAAATAAATATTATGTGGGATTTTTCTTCACATGGAGCATGAGAGTGACAATGTGTAATAATGGAGGTTGAGTTTGTACAACAAACAGGCCCTTATGCCTCTTAACTAATTGTTAGGGAGCTATGTAACATATTAAAACCTCAGTTTCCTAATTTTAAAATTGAGATAGATTCATGTGGTTGGATTGTTATACAGATTAAACAAGATAACTACAAGTGAGCTTCGATTTACTTTCTGTTTCTTTCATGCTTTTTCCTGTGTTAGCTATGGTTCTGCAGTTTGTTACATTCATGTGTAAATGTTCTAGTGGTGTTTGAAGGTGTAATAATCCTTCCAGTTTGTTAATATATGTAGAATAGTGCTTTGAGGCTAGAAGATTGGAGGTGGCCATGCTGCCACATTGTTTCTCACTGTTCTAAAGTGAAAGAACTTTATAATGAAAATATTTATTTCATCATGAAAGTGTGTCTTTTGGGACCCAGGACATCAGTGAATATGAGATCTAAGTGTAAAAGTGCACTTAGGACTTGGCTGAATTTCCAACTATCATTATTTTTGAACCATTGCTAATCTATACATAAAATGATTGTCATTTTCTTCCCTTAAATCTTTCAGAAGTCCCTTTGAACCTTAGCCCTTAACAGATTTGTCAACTTGTGCCAGTTGCTGCTGCTAGCTTATTTAGTCTACTGAAAGGTTGTTTATTAATGTCTACAGGTTGCTGGAGCCACGAAGTGAAACTTAAGGAAGGTGCAGGTGGGGATTCTTTTAAGCTTCATGTCATGATGGATGTTCATCCAGTCATCATGGTTACCATGACAAGCGCTGGCTGCTACCTGTTTCAGCAGCTTCCTCCTACTCTTTCCTATTTTCAGACTGCTGTCTACATTTTACAAGCTCATTGTCACCTTGGTTCTGCCACTGCTACCTAATTCCATCTTTGATTCCTGTGCTTCTAATTGAACCCTCCTATTTTTATTTTTAAAGGCACTAAATCGCCAGAACAGTTTTAAACAGTTATAATACCATAAGCTTTAAGTCACATACAATAATAGCCTTTTCCTTTTTAATATAGCGCACTTTCAATGTGATTCTACTTTCCATTTTGGATTGTTGTGTGTAATCCTCTTATAGCCTTTTTCTGGAAACTCCAGATGGTGTTTGTAAATAATGTGGAAGCGTATTTTGTAAATACATTCCTCAAAATTTCGTCTATGACTTTTTTTTAAAAAAACAAGTTTCTAGGCACCAAGACACCAATTTAAGTTTTTAAAAATTACTTGACAAGTAAAATTTCTCTTGTTGTTTGCCGGCTATGTTAACAGACTGCTGTGTTTGTTGGATAGGAGACAGCTCAGTTCTTTATTGTCTTAAATAATAAAAGAATTATTATATATAGAAAAATTTCATGTATATTTGTATGTGCAGCTGATCTAAAGTAGTAATTTATTTTCTATTACCTGTCACATTCTTGTCATGCAAACTTTCTGTACTGGCCTTTTGGATAATGACCAATTGAAGAGAGAAAAGAAAATCAACCACCAACATAGAGCTGGAAGGAGAAAGATATGGTATTTACTTCAGGAGAGTGTTTTGTAAGAAAACATTGTAACTCTCTTTTTTACTGCTCATTTTCCAGAAATCTTACTGCTATTCAAGTTTGGGTTAGCTGTTTTTTTTTTGTCTACAGTTGGCTCTATTTTTACTTTGTTTCCATTTCTTGTGACCATAATGTTTTAATATGTAATGTTGAGAATGTAATTATTTTATCACAAGTAATTTATGGCTCTTTTCCAAGAATATGTAAGCAACAGAATATTGGTTTTAAAAAACCATACTGTTCAGATTTTTTTTTTCTACAGATGTGACAATATAATTCATCCAAGGAAAGCTGCTTGATTCTGCTAATTAAAATGATTTGTTATAACTCCAATTTCTGTAGGATAAGAAAGAAGTTATAGGTTATTGGAAGTTATGGGCTTTTATTTCCATGTTGTAAAATATGTCTCTGTGTGTATTTTTTTTCTTTCGGTAATTTATAACTGAGATTTTTATCCTGTTAAATAAAAGCCCTCAAAGATTTTCTTCACCATCTTTTATAAAATATAGAATTATGCATCACTTTCTCTTTCTTCATAATGTTTATTTACTTTCTTTTGGCAGTTTGGTTTGGATATTCTTCTTGGTGCTTTCAAATTGCTCATATTTATAATAATTCTTCCACTAGACCATTAATAAATTCTGTAACATAGTGCTTGAGAGACTAGATGGTGCTTAGAAAAACTAAAAGCTGCTTCATTATTCTGCTCATATTATGAATTTGACAACATTTCTAAAAATAATATTTTTTCCTGATGTGGTTTAGATTTCCACTTTATTAATACTTAAAATACTTAATATTCATATATTAATACTTAAATATCAGTTGCAAACTTCAGAGCAGAAAAACATCATTAGGGAAAGTCTGGTATCAGAACCTTGAAAAGCTTCATGAAGCTTTACTATTGATTATTACGGGTAACACTACCTTAATGTTTCAATAGCAAGAAGGAATAAAGGCATTTACCCAAGAAATTTAAAAAAAAAAGGATCAATAATATGTTCATACAAGGAATGACAAATACAGTTTTCTGAATATTATCCATCTGAAGCAGAATGAAAACTGGAAAATAACTTTTACTATCCTTGGCCCTGGCCTTGAACTTTTATCTGGTTAATGGAAAAGTTAGAGTGATTCAGGTCAGCCTATTTAGAGACATCTTAGACTGGTTGAAGGCATTCATATTCTGTTCTATCTAAAGAAAATAAAAGAGACAGCTGACCATCCAGATTTAAAGGCTGTCTACTTCCATTTCAACCAAATAGAATTAGGATAAAAATATCCAGCTATAATGTGAGCTGCAAGGGTGGTTTGGGGTTATTTCATCAGCAATCTAAGTGATTTTTCTGATTCCAGCCCTGCTTCCCCCTAGTTCTTTCTCTACAATTAAAACGATCTGTTTATTTCTTTAAAAGAGAAGTATTTTGGGGAAAATGAATGGAAAGTAAAGAGAAAATAACAGACTTTTATAGTCCCACCATCCAGAATTAAATAGCATGAACATCTTGTTATAGTTGCTCCCATTCTCTTTTTTATTTTCTTGAACTAAAATTACTCTATTGTTTTTGCAACTATAAATATGATACATGCAATTTTAAAGAATCAAACAAAGTGTAGTAAGTACTGCATCAGTGAGCTTTCAATGTAGGAAGCAAAACATTTTAGGCATTTTAAGCAAAAAGGGATTTAATTCAGGGAATTCGGTTCTTACAAACTTCCTGAGAGGTCAGGATGGGTGAAAATCAGAGGCCACCAGTGGTCTGTAAGTGTTAAGTTGCCATCTAAGGTCAGAAGGCTGCTGCTCTTACTGGTAGCACTGCTGCCACTGCCACGGCTGTCTTATACCTACAGGGCTAGTGACTAGACGTTGGAATATGGATTCTGGTCACTGCAAACACATACGTCTGTTGGACCTTGTTTTCTGGCTGTTAACAGCTAGAAAGTGGCCTTTGCTTCCCTTTCACCTTCCAAATCTAGTGCATCTGATTGGCAGAATTCAAATTGCATCTAGAACCTATGGGAGTCTGGGAAATGGCATTTTCACCTTTCCTGCCCGTGTGCTCTGAGGCGTTGGGACTCAAGGAGTGCACATGGATGCCAGATGCCAGCAGATAATACCAAACTGAAGCATACAACTGAAAACTCTAAAAAACCTTGAAATTCCACTTCCCAGAAATAACTGTAATTAACATTAGGGGTACTTCATTCCGGACATACTTTCTGTGCATATGTATGACAGATAGACAAAAATACTTTTAAAAATGGGTTCATACAATAAATATTTTTAAAGTAATTCATTTTACTTTAACATACTAACAGAATGACTGAATTTCAAATATATTTCTTTCCTCTCTTAAAGAAGTATATGTGTGTGTGTGTGTGTGTGTGTGTGTGTGTGTGTGTGTGTGTGTGTGTATTATTTATTTATTTATTTATTTTTAATTTATTTTTATTTTTTAAGACGGAGTCTGTCTCTCGCCCAGGCTGGAGTGCAGTGGCACGATCTCAGCTCACTGCAACCTTCGCCTCCCAGGTTCAAGCAATTCTCCTGCCTCAGTCTCCCAAGTACCTGGAATTACAGGCACCCACCACCACATCCGGCTATTTTTTTGAATTTTTTTTAGTAGAGATGGGGTTTCGCCATGTCGGCCAGGCTGGTCTTCAACAACTGACCTGAGGTGATCTACCCGCCTTGGCCTCCCAAAGTGCTGAGATTACAGGTATGAGCCATCACAGCCAGCCCAAGAGGTATATTCTTTAAAAATACATGTACAAAGTTATGGGGTATATGTACAAAGTTATTTGTGTATTTTTAAAAATATATACAAAGTTATGGATATATGCACAAAGTTATGTGGTATATGTGCAATTTCATTGTGTGCATAGATTGCATAGTGATAAAGTCAGGGCATTTAGAGTATTCATCACCCGGATAATGTACAGTGTACCCACTGAGCATTTCTCATCATCCATTCCCCCGTACCCTCTTGCCCTTCCAAGCCTCCATTGTCTCCTTCCACTAAAAGAAGGTTCTTAAAGAACCCTCTAAGTTTAAGAAAAGAGTAAGAAAAGGATTTCAGTTGCTTTGGTCAGTGGGTTTTTGCTCATCACCTCCATTCCAGTTTAGGCATGCTTCCTTTACCTCCTAGGAAAGGTGAACTATTCTCACTCACAGAGTTCATCCCTGTCCCCTCCCACCACCTCCTAACTTTGTGTGATAACTTTTACACTGTCAGGTTGATCACATCCACCTTTTGTTTTGTAACCATAATGCTAACTTTAAAAATTATTTTTATTTGAATGCATTCAGCACTCACAGAAGTCATTTTACCACAGTTTGTGTACTTCTGAGTTCTTTATTTTGACTGTTCTTAATGACTTGTATTTCATTGTTAAGTAGTACTTCCAAGAATGGTGCATGGGTATTTTTTGAGTTCTTTCAGGTTTGAAAATATCTACTTGTTGTTTTTAATACATGAATAACTTGACTAAATATGATACTCTTTGGTCCCATTTTCCCTCTATTTTCTTTTGACTTTTTTATTGTTGAAAAACCTGAAGTCAGCCTGATTTTCTCACATTGCTTTTTCTGTCAGGATACTTGAACAATTCTTTCTTTATCCTTGAAGTTCAATAATTTAATGTCTTCTCTTTCACTATACTGAAATACAAAATTAAATTGCTGCTTAACATGGTAATTTAGATTTCTTCCTCATCTGTTGGTGCTCTTTTTACGTTATGCTTTTTGATGTGGTGCATTCTACAGAATAGTTAATGTTTATCAGATAAAATATAAGAGTGTTAGAAAAGGCGTTTAACTGCTCCATTCTAGATTCACTCTGCACCTTCTGAGGTGCTCAGTTTCGTACCATAAAGGTGGATGATCATTTGTGGTTATAAGATGGATTTCTGCCTTCTGCAATAGAAGTTCCTTCCCAGCTCTGCTATTCCTTAATGAATATATTATGACTTCTAGTATAAGCACATACCTAGGCAGTATTCTAGTGAAATTTTTTGAGTGGTCATTATTTATGTTTGATGTAATGAAATGAATGAACTGTTTCTATTTCTTGATCATAATCTCTTGAAAACTAACTTCTGAATCAACTCATCTTACAGAAATCTTTCTCTAAGATTTCTAACAAATAATCTTTATGACTATTTTCCTGTCTTTTTTTTCTTGAAATCTGCAAGCTCCAGGTTTCTAGGCATTTTCTAGTAACTATACCAATTTTAACTGTTATTTAAGTTCCTTAGAAGATTTCTATCTCATTATTTATCTGAGTTTTATATATATTACAGCTTTTATAAGATTTTAATTGAAAAAAGAGCGTTTGTTGAATTTAATAGTTTAGAACTATGAATCTAAGTTCATATCACTTTACAGGTGAGGAAACTAAGAATCAGAGAAGTAAGTGAGCTACCCCAGCCCAGCCATTAAGTCAGAGAGCCTGAGTCCTAATTTTTATGCTTCTTCAGCCAAACAGTACTGAGAAATGAAAGCTTGGATTATTCTTTGTTCAACATTTACCATGCTCTATACATATTTTTAAATACTAGATATACATTTTATTTTGAAATAATTACTATCATGGTTGCCAAAGAATTTTCCAGTTTTATCATTCTTTTCTTTATTTTCATCATTCTTTTCTCTATTTCTGTTGCCATGCTACTGAGAAAAATCTTTCTCTTTTTCACCCCCTCCCCCCCGGAGATGGATTCTTGCTCTGTTGCCCAGACTGGAGTGCAGTGACATGATCTTGGTTCACTGCAACTTTTGCCTCCCGGGTTCAAGCTATTCTCCTGCCTCAGCCTCCCAAGTAGCTGAGACTACAGGTGTGCACCACTACACCTGCCTGGCTAACTTTTGTGTTTTTAATAGAGACAGGGTTTTACCATGTAGGCCAGGCTGGTCTTGAACTCCTGACTTCAAGTGATCCATCCACCTCTGCCTCCCAAAGTGCTGAGATTACAGGTGTGAACTACTACGCCTGGCATTTTTCTCCTGTTTTTAAAATTATCTTTGTATATATCAGTTTGGACTTATAGCTCCATGTTTTATTCTGTGTATGTAAGCCATTAGTATTGTTATTTCTTTGGATGCCTGAATTGTCTCAGATTATAACAGTAGGAGCCACCTTAGGCTATTTTCTCAATTCTTCTGGTATGTCCCCACCATTCTTAAGCACTTAAGTTTCTGGCATAGTGAGATGTCCAGAGTTCATCTTGCTCTTTCTTTGCCCCAGCTTTGAAATCAGCTCTTTCTCCAAGGATTCCTACTTCCTTTCAGTGAAGAATAGTATTTAGAAACCAAGATCTGAGCCTTAGGTGTGCTCATTGGTATTGAGGTGTCACTGTTCCCAGGCCCTCTCAGTGGACAGAGTTACATCTTATTTATTTTTGTATCAATTAATATTGAAAACAATGAGTTCACACAGGTACCTTTGATTCCAATCTACTCCACAAAGGTCAGTCATGTTTTTTTCCTTAGGCAGTGAGAAACCTGGCTCTCATTATCCTCAATATATTTAACATATCAGATTAATCCATCCTCAATATATTTAATGTATTAGATCAGTCCTCCTCATTGCCTTCCTCATTCCATGCAGGCTTCCATACCTCTTGGTAGACTGCACACATACCCTCCTCACTCTGCTTAGGCTCTGACACTGATACTGGCCCATGGGGAGACCTACATATTACCCTTCTTGGCCTTTGACACCCCATACTTCTCTACCTTGCTCAGTTTCACCTAATGGCTTTTGGATTGAGTTATTAAAGAAGAAAGAACATCTTACATTTTATTGGTAGCATAATAGCACAAAGTAAAGCTGTTTTAAAAAATATTTTTCTAGATCTTCCCAATTGTATTTTTAATGACCTTCTTTATGTTCTTAGGATTTTCATATTCTTTACTATTTATTCTCATGTTGTTTGTCTTATTATCCCAAATCATATTCAGCCATCAATTTCTGTTTATATTATAGTGTTTCCCCCTGCTCCCAGAGTTCATAAATTTCCAAGACAAAGACCCATTTTATTTTTTTTAAGTTTAGTTTATGGTACAGTGATTTTGTTTGAGGTCATGCATGATTGGATCTCACTGCTTGTCCTGCAGTAGAAATAATGTTTGTAAAATAATACTAGCTTGCTCCAAGTAGTCAATATTTTCAAGTCATCATTTTCACCAGGTTCTAGAATGCTGTTTAATTTATTAAGAGAAGGGCACTCTGTATTGACATTTCTTGTAGAAGGTTAGATGCGCCTTCTGTGGACATCAGTAATTCTCTGTATTTCCCTTTTCTTTACATGTACAAATTGCATTGTCAATTTGTATTTGTTTCCCCACAAAAGCCTCCAAACCTTGCATGTTTGGTTTAAGTATCCTTGAGGCTCATCGCAGGGCTTGTTGAAGTTCTTTTGAAATGAATTGAAGAATGTGAATAATTGTTCTAGTTCTTCAGGATAATGGAAAGCTAGTAAGTTTTATGCTAGAGGCTCTCACTGCTGGGACTCTCTGTTTTTTTAATTTTTAGGAAAAAAGCCTAGAAAATTCAGTGTCAGATAGAGTAATGGTAGTTAACTGACTTGAAAGTATGCTAAAACAAAAAATGTTAAGGTCATGAGGATTTTAAAAGATTAAATGAACATAAATGAAGATGTTTAAAGATGACACTGTTAGTAAATATGCTGCCAGTGGCCAGCATTTTAAAATGGGTGTGAAGCAAAAAACACACAAAAAAGGGAGAGAGATTTGCTTCGTGCTTCAAGGAACTTGCAACTTAAATGATGAGAAATTCAAGGGGGTGGTGGATGGACAGTGTGGTGATACTGTATGACATCCGAAGGTCATTGAAACTCTTCCTTTTGTAAAATGGTGACATGCCATCCTCTCTTTCTATTTTATTCAGCAGCGAGACTCAAATAGAGAACTTTAAAAAACCACAGTTATGCAAATGCAAAGTTGGGTTATTTTACAGTTTGATAATGCAGGAAGTTCAGGCAGCACCCTAACAAGAGATGATAGAATTGGTTAAAATGGGTTCCCTGCGCCATTTTACCGTAGTGCAGCTGCTTTCGGCAGGGTCGCCCTGTGGAGGGAGCGCGGAGTACAGTGCTTCCCGGGCCTGGGATACACCCGAAGTTAGGAAGCGGGCTGAACTGGGCTCCTGTGGCTTCCCAGGCAACTGGTTGCTTCTTGAAGACCCATGGCTGGCTCACTAACCCACCCACTAATCCTTTCCCTCTAGGGAGCCCAAGCTGCTAGGACAGACAACTTAACCTTGTCTATCTTTAAAAGCTTCCAAGAAATATTGAAAAATAAAATAGGCTAAATAAAAAGAGAGAGACAAGAGAAAAAGTACCCCTGGAAACCAATGATATTTTCTCAAGTATTGTACTTAGTAAGAAATAAGAGTAGAATTGGTGTTAAACCCACTCTTAAGAAGCATGAACGACACAGGGAGTAGCAGCATTCTGGCCAGTCTCTACCTGGAATGCAGGTATGACCAAAGTGACCTTTTCCAGGCAGAGACAGCGACCAAAATATGAGAGCAGATTATGGTGAAGCCATAACTAGAAATTGATCACTAACTGTTAGTCACAATCTAGACATAATTATTGATATACAAGAATTCTTGGTCACCCATATTCATGTAAATATATTCAACATTTAATATAAAAGACAACAGACATTTATGCACCATAGATTATATACTCTTACAGATGCTTGCTATGTTTATTCACAGGTATCTCTTGGAAGTTCTTTGCTGTTCATCTTATTGCTATCCAAATAGACATAGTACAATCTGTTCTTTTTTTCTTTGATACATCTTGGGGAATTATTCCATCTGCTATTCAGTGTTGTATATAAGAGTGCTTGTGTGTTTCTAGTTTAGGTGTAAATATTTAAAACTACCAGATTTTTAAAGGAAGTTATTCACAATAGCTTCATTAAAGAGTTTTATAATTAAAAATTGATACTAAGGTTAACGCTATATAAACATAAGATGTAGTTACCTAAAAATGTATTTCAATGTATTGCATATGTTGTCTTTAATCTGAACAAATGTTCAAGTAACCTTGATGGTTATATTTTATTTAACCGTTATAGTTTTAGAATATAATTTTACAATTAACAATATTCTGTATAGGTTGTAAGGTGTAGCTAAAGATTAGACATCCCCCTCTCCAGGCTAGTAGTATAAATGTATAGAACCTAGTAGCACTTTAATGCTACTTTTAATGCTACCTAGGTTCTAACCATAACCAAGATGTAGAGCAATTTGGAAAGCAGATGTTCGTGGTTAATTTAATCTTGTTTTATTAACCTAGTGAAAAGTTTCATAATGATTGTTCTTAGTAAAAAAAAAAAATATTTAATCCTATAAATAGATATGTATGCATTCTGGATTTCTGTTTTTGCTCATGATACCTTACACTGCTATTTTTATTCCTACTTTTAAACATGAAGCAGTTATCTATTTTGAGTTACTTATCCACTTTATAAATTGGCATGTGATATAATAACAAAAAATTTAAATTTAGGTTATGTTAATGCAGATGATATAAAATGTTAGCTGAGACATGCTAGATTACCTGAATTAATGGCTGGGGTATGCTGACCAACACAGTCTCTATAGAGCATACGGAACCTCTTAGAATGTAAATTACATATGAAATTACACATTTCATATGTAAATCATATTTAATATTACATTTCATGCTGGTGAAATGTAAGTGAGCAAAATTGTTTTATGGATTCCCTGTCTCCCTTCCGTCTATGGCTCTCTCTCCCCAAAATGGCCATCCTGCCTGTGAACCTTGCCAGAAGCTGCCCAGAAATGCCATGGTTCCATGGAATACACTTTGAGATACATTGCTGTAAAGGGAAAAGCACAGTGATTATGACTTGGAATTTGTGGCAATAGTTAATTTGAAGGTTCTGACTATTCTTAAAATATGAGCAATAAGGCTGTTATGATACTGCAGACATACATTGTAAAATGTTAAAAGAAATGATTGAAGATGGTAGTTTTGCAGCAGAGTAAGCCTATTATGTGGATTGAAAGGATTGTTTTTGGGGAAAAAATGTAAAGTAATAGCATTTTCAAAGAGAAGAAAAAAAGTGAGCCAGAGTTTGATTCTAAGACATAATCTTGTACTTTTTACTTGAAGCTAATGTAGCCAGAATATTTAAGTTGAAATAATTGTTTTTTAAAAAAATTATTCAACTCTTGGAAAAGCCAGGTATATTTAAAGTCCATAGTCTGAGTGATCCCTTTCCTCTATGAATTTCTGTAATGCTTAAGAAATACTTTTCCAAAGATATCTACTACATGCTGAGTGAGGTGCATGTGTGATGTCTATATTTTTATCTAACTTATTAAACTAAGTGTTTTTTTGAGACAGAGTCTTACCCTGTTGCCTAGGCTGGAATGCAGTGGTGCAGTCATGGCTCACTGCAGCCTCTGCCTTCTGGGTTCAAGTGATTCTTGTGCCTCAGCCCCTGAGTAGCTGGGATCACAGGCATGCACCACCATGCCCAGCTAATTTTTGTGTTTTTAGTAAAAATGGAGTTTCATCATCTTGTTCAGGCTGGTCTTGAACTCCTGACCTCAAGTGTTTCACCCATCTTTGTTTCCCAAAGTGTTGGGATTACAGTGTGAGCCACGGTGCCCAGCAAACCTTAAATTTCTTATAAAAGCAGTAAGAACAGGGATCTTTCACGTATTGTTGTATCAACCTTGTTGCCTGAAGCATTGCTTTAGATACAATCAGATTCAGTAAATGTTTGTTAATGAATGACGAAGTGAGCAAGTCTCCTTGCCATTTCTCTTACTTTGCAGTCTCTACAATATTGACATAAAGACAAGCCTGAAAGCTATAATCACTTTATTGTTATATGGTCAATCTGAAAATCGTTTCTTACTTTTTTATGGTTTTGTTTACCGAGGAAAAAATTACTCTAACATCTATCTTTCCAACTATAATTTTTTTCAAGCAAACAACAAAAGTCAGTTATAATATGTTCTTTTAAAATTGATTTTATACAAATGGATTTTTAGAGAAAGGAAACAGTTTTAATTGATAGCAAAATAATTTGCCTTTGGCTGTGATAGAGTAACAGGGACTTTCTGCCTTGAAGAACTATTCTAAACAATTTTATGTTTTCAGACCACAGGCAGCACATGACAGTGATGACTTAGAGAAAGAGAAAAAACAATGTAAGAAACAAACCTGAATGTGGGCCCCCTAATTGTCCCAACTTACTGCCTAGAGAGTTTTCAGACCACAGTGCTGGAGGGGAAACCCAAAGAATGTCCTCCGGTCTTGTTTAGTTGCAGCAGCAGGGTTCGGAGTTTCAGGAGGCTAGAATTTGGTCACCAAGAACTATTCTATGTCTTAATAGGAGAAAACTGTTGCAGGAAAGAAGTGCCAGAAGGAAAAAAAAACACTCCAGAAAGGAGTAGGCAAAACAATCCTAAGGGTCTATACAGAACTAAGAGTAGTTCATGTTCCCACTGGGCAGAGTGGAAAAGCCTCATAGTACACAGAGATCCTGTAGAAGCCTCAGAAGGGCCTTGCCTCAGTAATGGGACAGATTAGCCTTAGCCTAAAGGCTGCTCTGGACATGCCATAACAGAACTTAAAAGTAAGCCTGAAATGAATTTAACTGTATCCCACTACAAAGCCTGATAATTCTTATTTTATTTTATTTTTTTGAGATGGAAACTCGCCCCATTGCCCAGGCTGGAGTGCAATGGTGTGATCTTGGCTCACTGCAACCTCTGCTACTTGGGTTCAAATGATTCTCCTGCCACAGCCTCCTGAATACCTGGGATTACAGGCGCCTCCCACCACACCCAGCTAATTTTTGTATTTTTAGTAGAAACGGGGTTTCACCATGTTGACAGGGCTGATCTCAAACTCCTGACCTCGTGATCCACCTACGTTGGCCTCCCAGAGTGCTGGGATTACAGGTGTGAGCCCCTGCGCCTGCTAAGCTTGACAGTATTTAAAGGAATACAATAGAATCCAGATCACAACAGCATAAAATTAATAATGTTGAGTATTCATTAGAGAATCATCACACATACAAAAGCTGGAAAATTGAACCCAGAAACAGGAGAAAAGGTAACCAATAGAAAATGTGTTAGAAATGAAAGAGATGATAGAGTTGGTTAAAAAGTTCATTCAAACAACTACTTTAAGTATACGTCATTTGTTCAAGGAGTTAGAAAAAACATGAATGCAAGAAGAGGATTCAGAAAGGACTCAAATTCAACTCCTAGTGATGAAAAGTACGGTATCTGAAATGAAAAATACTCTCAATGGGATTAACAGATTAGATACTGCAGAAGTAAAGAAGAGTCAATTTGAAGACATGGAATTAAAAAATACACAATATAAAAGAGAATAAGAAGTTGATG
>NW_016107411.1:1968248-2034899 GCF_001604975.1 Cebus imitator | reverse complement strand
TCAGCTGTGGGATAGTATCACGTTTCTTATGTATATATATTTGGAGCCCCAGTAGGAGAAGAGAGAGACAGAAAAAGCATTTGAAGAAGTAATGGCCACAATTTCCCTAAATTTGATGAAAATTTTAAATGCACAAAATCCAAGAAGCTCCATCAGCCCCAATTAGAAGAATCATGAACAAAACACCCTGATCGCACATCACAATCAACCTGTGGGAAATCAGTAGTAAGGAGAAAATCCTAAAAGCAGCCAGAGGAAAAAATACAGGTTATGTATAGAACAAAGATTAAAAATTAACAGTAGATTTCTCAACAGAAGCTACGACAGATAGAAAGCAATAGAGTGACAGTTTTAAATTGCTGAAAGAGAAAACCATCAACCTAGAATTGTATGCTTAGTGAAAAATATCTTTCAAAAGCGAAGGCAAAATAAAGAATTTTGGACAAACAAAAACTGTGAGAATTAATCACCAGGAGACCTTCACTGGAAGAAATATTAAAGGAAGCTATCTAGGCCAAAGAAAAATAGCACCAGATGAAAATTTGCAAGTTCAGAGAGGAATGAAGAGCACTAGAAATAATTAGAATATGGGTAAATACAAAAGATGTTTTCTGATTATTTTCAAAATTAGAGGATAATCGACTTTTTAAAGTAAAACTAATGATGTATTGTGGGGCTTATAAACATGTGAAAATAAAATATAAGCTAATAGTAAAACAAAGGAGGGAGTTGGAGGAAATGGATGTTTACCCTTTTAATAGTCTCATACTATAACTGAAAAGAAAGTATCATTTAAGGGCACATTGTAATAAATTAAAGATGGTTATAGTAACAGCTATATCCATCTAAAGATGGATATAGTAACAGCTATATCCATCTTAGAGGAACAACTTTAAAAAATAGAAACACTAAAAAAAGAAGCATGACTAATGAGCCAATAATGTTGATAAATTGAATCCTAGAAAATGCTGAGTAAATCCAAAAGAAGGCAAGAAAAAACAAATAAAACCAATATTAAACAGCAAAATTGTATATCAAACCTAATTATATTGATAATCACATTAATCGTGAGTGTTCTAAACACTTCCTTTTGAATAACTTGTTGGGCTGGATAAAGTAGTACGATCCAGTTATTTGCTCTACAAGAAACTCACTTTAAATACAAAGATACAAATGTTTTAAAAGTAAAATGATGGGAAAAGATACACCATGCAAATGTAAATCAAAAGGAAACTAGAGTTGTTATATTAATATCAGACAAAATAGACTTCAGAACAACCACCATTATTAGGGATAATGAGGGATATTACATATGACAAAGGGGTAAATTCATCAAGAAGAGCTAATAATCCTAAAAGTGCATGCAGCCAGTAACAGCTTTAAAAATGCATGAAGTCAAGATTGATGGATCTGGAAGGAGAAATGGACAAATTGCCAAATATATTTGGAAATTTCAACATCCCTTTTTCAATAACTGATAGAACAAGCAGACAAAAATCAGTGAGGATATTAAGACTGGAATATCATTATTAACTAACTTGACCTAATTAATATTTGCAGAGCATTCAATCCAGCAACAGCAGACTATACATTTTTTTTCAAATATATTTTCTAAGGTAGGCTATATTCTGGGTAATGAAGTCTTAATACATTTTACATTTTTATATTTTTATGGCTATGGTGACAAACAACCACAAATGTATTGGCTTACTACGATACAAATTTATTATCTTACAGTTCTGAAGGTCTGAAGTCCAGAATGAGTCTCAGCTAAAATCAAGCTATTAGCAAAACTGTGTTCTTTCTGTATGCTCAGGGAAGAGAATCTATTTTCTTGCCTTTTCCAACTACAGAGACCATTCAGATTCTTAGCTCACAGTCCCATTTTTCTGTCTTCAACAGCAGCAATATCTAGCTGAGTTTTTCCTTATACCACCATCTTTGCTTCTTTCCCTTCTGCTGCCTTTTTCTGCTTATGAGGATCCTTGTGATTTCACTGGGCCCACTTGGGTAATCCAGAATAATCTCCATCTCTCCAGATCAGCTGATTAGCAAATTCAACTTCCTCTGGAACCTTAATCCCCCTTTGCCACATACGGTAACATAGTCACAACTTCTGGAGATTAGGACATGGACTCTTTGAGGAGGGACATTATTCTGCCTACTACGTTTTAAATGTAGTTGAAATGTAGTTTAAATGGTTGAAATCATGTCAAATATATTCTCAGATTACAAAAGAATTAAATTAGAAAAAACAAAACAAACCCCAGAATGGCATTTGGAAAATCTTCAAATATTTGGAAACCAAATAATATACTTCTAAGTAACCCATGCATCAAAGAAGAAATCACAACCCTAATTATGAAATATTTGGAAAAGTAGGGTGAAATCCCAGAGGAGCTGATTGGAAAAAAGATGAAGATGTAGCTACTGGAGGAGGACACTCTGATTCTGTGGAGCAACAGTCCTGGCACCTGAGGAGGGAAAACTGTAGACTCCAAAAGGTTAAGAGTGAGGGATACTTAAATCTCTTTTCCTCCACAACCTGGAAAAACAGTTGTATGATCCACCTGTCAAGTAGCAACTGGCCTGCTGCTGAGGTGGTCATTTCCATTCACATGCTATGAAATCAGAAAAACTTACATAGACACAGAAAGCCCAGAACTATTCTACTATGCCTGCCATCAGCAGGAGCTCTGGAATGTGGATCTGCTCGTACAAACACATGGTCTGGCATAAGTTTGTCTCAGTCCTATTAGTATTAATTCATTTGTTTCTCCTTTGGCCGTGGGAGTCTCAGGTTATGTAGCAAAATGTATAATATATAGTTGAGTCTGCTGCCCATGAGGCTTAGACACACTGGTATCATTGTGATCCAAATTAGATTTAACAGTAAATCTCAAACGGGGGACACTTGTGCTCCTTCATATTCTGTGTTTAGACCTAGGGGAGAGTAGACCATGTAATGCTTTTCCATTGGGTTTGGAGGTTGCATTTTAGCCCATCTAGTTCCTCCTGCAGTTATTGACGATAAAAAAATCAGCAGATCGTTTTAAACTTCATTGTATAGGTTGTAAAATATAATAGACTGTCCTGTCCTTAGACTGCATCCTAGCTATCTGAAATAAGACCTACTGTTCATGCTTCTTCCCGACTTAGTCACATTTTACTAACTCCAGGAACCTGGAAGGCAAGGCTGTGGTCAGTACTGCATGTTGGCTTCATCCTGCTGTTTGGGGTCCCATTGATAGTAGTGTTCATTAGATGCTGTGTGAAACAAACTAACATATTTGGTTCTGCCTCTGTTAGATTAATTAGAACGGCCAACTAAATGGCACACTCATGTAAAAATTTGCTAGAAACAAAGAGTAGATTGTTGACAGAACCCATCTTGGTTTGTGGTAAATTTTCACGTGGTTATGCCATGTGTCTCTTGTGCTCCTGAACATTTTGCTGGGCCTTGAACTCT
The DNA here is from genome assembly GCF_001604975.1 of Cebus imitator. Lineage (NCBI taxonomy): Eukaryota > Metazoa > Chordata > Mammalia > Primates > Cebidae > Cebus > Cebus imitator. The sequence continues at coordinate 2,031,430 of NW_016107411.1, read as the reverse complement.
TTTTAAACTGGGCCATTTCTGAGTTTTATGTTTGCAGGGAGCAACCTTGAAGGATGAGACAATATCTCCGTTTGGGATAAAGAGTAGACTTGCTTATTGTGTGCTGTAAAGTGCCGGATTCCTCAAGTTCATTGTTGTTTTCCTGTAATGCAAGCTGCTGTATGCATAGGCATCTATCTGGGCCTATTCATATCACCCATGAGACTTAGGGCCAAGAAGAACTGTCAGCATGTTCATGATGCCTGCTGTGCCAGGCATAATAAAGCCTTTTCTCTCTGACTCAGAAGTGTTGTCTTTTGCCAGCATCCATGAAAAAAATAGCAAGCTAATTATTGGTGAAGGCCTAAATCCCTCAGAGAGAATTAAGACAAGGATGTCTATTCTCATTATTTCTATTAAACATTATACTGGAGGTTCTAGCTAGTGCAATGAGACAAGAAAAGGAAATAAGAGGCATGTAATTTGAAAAGAAGTAAAACTATCTTTATTCAGAGACAACAAAATTATGTAGAAAATGTGAAGGAATCTACAAAATAGTTACTGGAAATGGTGGGTTTAACGGTATCATAGGGTACAATGTCAGTATACAAAAATCAAAAGTATATGTCAGTAATAAATAACGGGAAATTAAAATTAAAGTATTACTTAAAGTAGGCCAGGCACAGTGGCTCATACTTGTAATCCCAGCACTTTGGGAGGCCAAGGTGGGTAGATAAAAACAAATTACATAAAATAGCATCAAAATAAAATAAGTATGAATAAATTTTAGAAAACTGTATGTAAAACTTGTGAACTAAATATTATAACACATGCATAAAATAGAAGGATATCTTGGGATCATATATTGGGAGGAATTAATATTGTTAAAATGTCAGTACTCTCCAAAGTGACCTACAGATGCAATATAATTCCTATGAAAATCCCATTGGTATTTTTTTTCAGAAATAGAAAAATACGTTCTAAAATTCATATAGAATATCAGGGGACCCCAAATAGAAAAATCTTGGAAAAGAACAAATTTGGATGTCTCACACTGCCTGATTTCAAAGCTTACAAACTACAGTAATGCAAAGAGGGGTACTGGCATAAAGATAGACATACACACCAGTGGAGTAGAACAGAGAGCCTAGAAATCGACCCATACACATATGGCCTAATGATTTTCTATGACGATGCTGAGATCTTTCACTAGGGAAAGCACAATATTTTAACACATTGTTTTGGGAGAACTAGATATATGTATTGCAAAGGCATGAAGTTAGACCCTTAACTGCTATGATTAGAATGTTTTCATCTCCTCCAGAATTTATGTTGAAACTTAATTGCCAGTGTGAATGTAATAAGAGTTAGGGCTTTAAAGAGGTGATTGAGTCATGGGGACAGAGCCCCATGGATGGGATTAGGGTGCTTCTGATAGGGTTTGAGGGAATGGGTGTGCTTCTCTTCCACTCTTCTGCCAGTGAGGACACTGCATTCCTCTCCTCTGGAGTATGCAGCAACAAGGAGCCATCTTGGAAGCAAAGAGAGCAGCCCTCACCAACACTGAACCTGCAGGTGACTTGATCATAGACTTCGCAGTCTTCAGAACTATGAGAAATACATTTCTGGTGTTTATAAATTACTCATTTTGTGGTATTTTGTTATAGCAGCACAAGTGGACTAAGACATTTACCTTACATTATATGTAAAAATTAACTCAAAAGTGATCAAAGACCCAAACATAAGAGCTAAAGCTATAAGAACATAGATATGCTCATAGAAGAAAACGTAGAAGGAAAGCTTCATGAAGAGTTTCATTGGATTTAGCAATGACTTCTTGGATATGATACCAAAACATAGATAATAAAAGAAAAAATAAATAAATTGAACCCATTGAAATTAAAAACTTCTGTGCATCAAAGGACACAATCAAGATTGAAAAGTATCCTAAGAATGAATGAAAATATTTGCAAATCATGTATCTGTTAAGCAGTTAATATCCAGAAAATGTAAAGAACTCCTACAATTTAATAAAAACACAAACAACCCAATTAAAAAATGGGCAAAGGACTTGAATAGACATCTCTCAAGATACATAAATAATTTTGTATAAGGCACAAACAACAAAAGCATAAATAGATAAATGGTATTACATCAAGCTGCAAAGCTCTGCACAGCAAAGAAAACAATGAAGTGAAGAGACAGCCTACAGGATGGGAGAAAATATTTGCAAACTATTTATCTGACAAGGGATTAATAACCAGAATATGGAAGGAACTCAGACAACTCAAGAAAAAAATCTGATTTTAAAATGGGCAAGATACCTGAATAGACATTTTTCAAAAGAAGACATACAACAGGTATATTTTTCATATACCTGTTGGCCATATACTTCATGGCCAACAGGTATATGAAAAAATGCTCAGTATCATTAATCATCAGGGAAATGCAAACTGAAACCGCAATGAGCTATCGCATTACAGCTGTTAGAATGGCTATTATCAAAAAGACAAAAATAATAAATGTTGGGATTGTTGGATCATATGGTAGTTCTATTTTTAGTTTTTTTGAGGAATCTCCACACTTTTCTGTAGTGGCTGTACTACTTTATAGTCTTACCAGCACTGTATGAGTGTTTATTTCACTTCGGTCAGAATGGCTGTTATCAAAAGACAAAAGATAACAAGTTTTGGCAAGGATATGGAGGAAGGGAAATCCTTACACAGTATCGGTAGGAATAGAAAGTAGTAAGTAGTACAGCCATTATGGAAAGTAGTATGAAGGTTCCTCTGCAAACTAAAAATAGAACTAGTATATGATCCAACAGTCCCACTGCTGGCTGTAAATCCAAAAGAAAGAGCATCAGTTTATTGAAGAAATAATCTGCACTCCCATGTTTATTGCCACACTAGTCACGATAATCAAGATGTGGAATCAATGTAATTGTCCATCAGTGGGTGGGTGGATAGAAAATGTGGTATATATACAAAGGAAAATATTCAGCCATAAAAAGAAGGAAATTCTGTCATTTTCTGCAACATGGATGTAACTGGAGGTCATTATATGAAGGGAAATAAACCAAGCACAGAAAGACAAATATCTTATGTTCTCACTCATATGTGAGAGCTTTTAAAAAAGTGAATCTCATAGAGATAGAGAATGGAATGGAATCATAGTTACTAGAGGCTTGGAAGGGAAGTGGGGAGAGAGGGGATGAAAGAGACTGATTAATGGGTACAAAAATACAGTTATATAGAAGGAATAAGTTCCAGTATTTGATAGTATAGTATGGAAATTATAGTTAATAATTTATTGTGTATTTCAAAAAAGCTAGAAAAAAAGAATTGTAATGTTCCAAGCACAAAAAAAGATAAATATTCAAGATGATGGATATCCCAATTAACCTGATTTTATCGTTACACATTGTATACAAGCATCAAAAAACAGCACATGTACACCCCAAATGTTACAATTATGATATAACAATGCAAAAGTACAACAAAAATTTAAAAAGAAAGTATCCAGATCATCAGCAAGCACACAAAAAGATGTTCAACATTGGGCGGGTGCTGTGGCTCACACCTATAATCCCAGCACTTTGGGAGGCCGAAGTGGGTAGATTGCTTGAGTCCAGGAGTTCAAGACCAGCCAGAGCAACATGGCAAAACCCCATCTCTACTAAAAATGCAAAAATTAGCCAGGCGTGGTAGCACACACCTGTAGTCTCAGCTACTTGGGAGGCTCAGGTGGAAGGAGCAAGACTCTGTCTCCAAAAAGAAAGAAAAAGATACTCTATGTCAGTAATCATTTGGGACATGCAATTAAAAGTACAGTGAGATACCACCTTATACCCACTAGGATGGATACTGTTTTAAAAAAAAAGTAAAGAAAATAGCAGTGTTGGCAAGAATGTAGAGAAATTGGGAACCTTGTGCATTGATGTATAATTGTTTAGCCACGGTAGAAAACAGTATGATGGTTTTAAAAAAATTTTTAAATATAATTACCATATGATTCAACAATTTCACTTCTGGTAATATACTCAAAAGAATTGAAAGCAGGATCTCAAAGTGATATTAGTATATCCATGTTCATAGCAGTATTATTCATAACAGCCAAAAGGTGTAAACAACCCAAGTACCAATAAACAGACAAATGGGTAAAGAAAAGTGTGATGTATACATACAATGGAATATTACTAAGCCTTAAACAGGAAGGGAATTCTGACATATACTACAACATGGATAAACCTTGAGGACATTATACTAAGTGAAATAAGCCAACCCCAAAAGGATATTTCTGTATGATTCCACTTCTGTGAGGTACCTTGAGTAGTCAAATTTATAAAGGCAGAAAGTAAAGTGGTAGTTGCCAGGGGCTGAGAAGCGAGGGTGTGGGAAATTTTCAATGGTTATAGAGTTTTAGTTTTGCAAGGTGAAGAATTCTGGAGATTAGTTGCACAACAATATGAATGTACTTAACAGCCCTGAACTGTACACTTAAAAATGGTTAAGATGGTAAATTTTGTCATGTGCATCTTCCCTTAATAAAAAAATTTGCAGAAATTATATATCGATGTCAAAATAGTGTTTCTGATCTAACAATTGATAAGCTCTGATGATAGCTTTAAATTTTAAGCAGCTTTAAAAGGCAAAGTTTAACTCAAACTTGTTAGTACAGTTTTCATCTTTAAATAAACACTTTTTTCCAGTCATAAACTAGAGTTGGGCTTGGGAGAAATATTAGAATTTAGTGTGAGTCTGTGAGAAGCATCACGAAGTTCAAAGAGGTCTGACTTGGTATCTATGTGGTAATGCTTTGTTCGAATGTTGATATTTCATCAAGGATTTACATTTTATCTTCCCACTTGTCATAGGCCTATGTCTGTGTAACAAATTGAGCGTCACCAGTTGGATGGAGTTAAGAGCCAAACGTACAACATTGTGCCATTTACAAGTTTTATTTCAAAAGGAGATTTAAATTTTTATACAGTTTCTGCCAAAAGAGAGATTCCAAATTAATTTTTGTTTATGCAAAGTCCATATGTTGTTTTCCACAGTCTCAGAAGGAGTGCAAATTGACAGATTCCCGCATCTGTATCTCATGGGGTACATATGTATCATCGCTACCACTCACTTATTTCCTGCCAGGTTTTTAGCAATTGTATTTTAAAAGAAAACCTGTAGAAAGGTAGCAGAAAACAAATGGGTAGTAGGATGTGTGTCAGCTGGTTTTTCTCTGACTATAGAAACCCTTGAAATTAGGCAAAAAGCTTGCGTTAACATGGAAGGGGAAGGAAAGATTGGGCAGCAGGAAACGAAGGGGCCACGGAAGGAGCAGTGGGCCCTCATGAGACACTTGCCTGCTTTATAATTCTTTCCATTCTGACTGTGGGAGGTATTACTGTAATACCTTCCTAGATATAGCAGCTGCTCAATAAATGTTGACTCTTTTTTTTTTTTTTGAGACAGAGTCTCCCTCTGTTGCTGAGGCTGGAGTGCAGTGGTATGATCTCAGCTCTCTGCAGCCTTTGCCTCCCAGCTTCAAGTGATTCTCCTGCCTCAGCCTCCTGAGTAACTGGGATTACAAGCGCCTGCCACCACGCCTGGCTAATTTTTGTATTTTTAGTAGAGATGGGATTTCACCATGTTGGCCAGGCTGGTCTTGAATACCTGACTTCAAGTGATCCCCCTGCCTTGGCCTCCCCAAGTGCTGGGATTACAGGCATGAGCCACTGCTCCTGGCCAAATGTTGACTACTTTTAATGACTGGTTAATACCTATCGGAAGAAGAAATTACACGTTGGAGTTAAGAGTTGTGTTTTTAGCCTTTTAACTTGAATTAGACACTGATGATTAGTAATTTTTTGTTCCTTCCAATTTTCTTCTATATTCCCTCTCCTTCAAAGAAAAGCAAAAGAATTTTTCTTGTTCTTCCCATTTTTCTTAAAATGAATTTAAAATTTTATTATCTCTATATATCTATGTGAATATATATTTATATGCCCCACTTCTATAAAGCAGTATTTGATTTGGTACCTATGGATAACCATTAGCCTAATGTTGTCATAATTACAATTCAATTAAGCTTATAACCTGACTTGTTTCACTAGTTGTAAAGTGACTATGCATTTGTTGGCATTCTAGTTTAAAAACTTTACATTTGCTTGAACCAATCTGTCTAAATTTACAGAACAGAGTTCTTACAAATGTCTGATTGTTTATTTTAAAATTATATTGTTTCTATGTCATTGCTTGTTATTTTTTTAATAGAACTGAAAACTTTTTTGATTTTATGAATATTTATGTTTTGATTTGTGTAAATTCATTAATTTTAGGTCACAACAAGGAATATTTTATCTTTCAAATTTAATTTAATTTTTATTTTAAACTTTTATGTTTGGGGGTACATGTGCAGGTTTATTACCTGGATATACCATGGGATGCTGAGGTTTGGAGTGTGAGCGATCCTGTCATCCAGGTGCTGAACACAATACCCAAGAGTTAATTTTTAACCCCTCCCCTCACCCATCTAGTAGTCCTCAGTGTCTGATGTTCCCATCTTTATGTCCACGAGTACCCGATGTTTAGCTCCCACTTATAAATAAGAACAGGCAGTGTTTGGTTTTCTGTTCCTGCATTAATTTGCTTAGGATAATGGCATCCAGCTGCATCCATGTTGCTGCAAAGGACATGATTTCATTCTTGTTTATGGCTGCATAGTATTCCATGGTGTATATGTACCACATTTTCTTTATCTAATCTGCCATTGATGGGCACCTGGGTTGATTCCATGTTTTTGCCATATGACAAGTAATTTTTGAGAGACTTCAAATTTAATTCAGATCCCATTTATGTGGTAAGCTTTTCAGTCACTCCAGATTTGCCTGTTCTCTCCTGGCAATGAATTTCAATGACTTTTACTCAATAATGTCACGTATTACACATTCTGCAAGGATTAATGGAATTGGCAAATAATAAAATTGCTACCCTACTAGACGCTAATGTTTCTGTTACCTGACTGAGGACCCTTTCAAGATGGAGGTATCGTCATTTGACGTAGGGTTGAGGGAACCACATGAGAAAGGAAAACATACAAAGATTATTCAGGGACCAATGAGTTTGATCATATGAGAACAAAGAGTCCTGCACACAGGGGCTTCCATGTCTGAAGATGGTTCTGTTTTTCTTTAACACAGGTTGGTGGTTCATCTGGGTTTAGAATTCTAGGTGGGGAGCCATTTATCTCTCAGTACGTTGAAGGCATCGTTCTACTGCCTTCTAGCTTCCAGAACTGGGAAATCCTTTATAAGCTGGATCTTTGTATAATACCTTTCCCCTCACCTTTCCCTCTAGGGCTCTTGGGATCTTCTCTTTTTCTCGGGAATCCGAAACTTCACAGTGAAATTCATGTGGGTTTATTTTCATCCATTGTGTGGGCTTTTTGTATCCCCTTTCAGTCTTTGGTTCTGGGAAATTGTCTTGAATTAGCTCTTCCTTCTGTTTTCTCTGCTCTTTTTGGAATCATTATTATTTGGATGTTGGACCTCTTCCACTTATTGTGTAATTTTCCTATCCCTCTACCTCCCCCATTTTTCATCTTTTTGTCTTTTCATTCATACAAGAGAACATGAACACCATTGAAGCCGACAGGAATCTCTGTTGGTTCAGTGGGGTGCCTTGTCAACTGTGTCTGTCAGTGCTTAATCAAACTATTCATCTTGTTGGTAACCCCTGTTATCAGCATTTTTGAAGTTTTTTTCTCTCAAATTTGTCAGATCCCCAAAGAAGACTCATCCAGTGGAAAATTGTAGCCCCAGATGCCGGCAACTGTAAGCCCATTGAACTGGAAGACTGGGGAGCTCTGAATAATTAATATGTAAAATTTGTGTAACACTCCTGTTTTCAATAATATATTCTTGCCCTCAGTTATTTTTGGGTCTTCTATTCCAGACATTCTCTGCTGGACCCTCTCCAGAATAAATCTCCAGCCTTATTCCGGGGTGGGGGAAGGCAGTTCCAGCTATCCAGAGGTGAAGAAATTGGGAGTGAGGTGCAAGTGACTGTGTAGGGGGAGGAAGGAGCACTTAGTGATTCTAAAATACATTTTCACCCAATCCTTATTAGTTTCATCTTCATTGTGGCATCCAGAGGTACATGGTGCTATCAGATTTTGAGCCATTTGAGGACTGGTTGTGCAAGTGAGTTTTCAACTATATCTGCCTTCTGGTTGTGCTAAGTCAATTCTCAGCCGTCCATCTGCTTTATATTTTACAAAATTTTGCAGTTCTTGTCTTCCCTCTGATTTTGTTTTCCTTACAGTTTTGTGCACTTTTTAGAAATCTCTTTTCTATAATTTTGAAGTATTGGGGATGAGTAAAGCTAAAAGCATATGCTCATTAATGTATTTTTCATTACGAATTTGAGAAATTAAAACTTTACAGAGGTAATAAAAGAATTAATATTATAAATTGAAAATTAGGCCAGGGCAAGTTGCCTCATGCCTGTAATCTCAGCACTTTGGGAGGTCAGGGAGGGCAGATCACTGGAGGCCAGGAGTTCAAGACCAGCCTGGCCAACATGCCAAAACCCTGTCTCTACTAAAAATGCAAAAATTAGCTGGGTGTTGCACATGCCTGTGGTCCCAGCTACTTGGGAGGCTGAGGCATGAGAATCACTTGAACACAGGAGGCAGAGGTTCCAGCAAGCCAAGATCATGCCACAGCACTTCAGCCTAGGCAACAGAGTAAGACTCTGTCTAAAAAAAAACAATAATACTTAAAAGTTGTTAATGTGTAGTGACACTTGTATCATATTTTTAAAGCTATTCCTTTTGATTATACCCCCAAAATCAATCAAAAGATTCTTAAATATTTGATTCTTCAAGTTTTTATTTTCTTTACATTTTTAATGTAATGCTGGTCTCTTTGTGATCTAAATGATGCAGTGAATATTTCATAAATGCAAATAATTGAATCTTAAATTTGTTATTACTATGTATTTATAAAGCGAATTATATTAAAAATCCATTAACAACCGTTTGAGTGCATCTTTGTGCCAATGCTATAAGGTCATTATATTTTTAAGCTATAGTCAGCACTTCCAAGTTACTCTTAGTTGAGAAAAATAATTTTTATTATGAAAGGGCACATTCCAAAAGTATACTGGAGTGCATAAGGAGTTACCAAAGAGCTTTCTTGTTGCAAAAATGACAAATTCGTCGGAAACATGATTAAATGCCAAATTCTGTATTAGTTGCTCTAGAAGGTCACAGAGAAATCAGTGTGGGCCAGGATAGTAAGAGGATGGTTCATCCCTGCTTGCGTAGCCTTTTGTCAAAAATGCATCTTTAAAACTGGGTTCTTCATCTTCTCGCCCACACTAATCCATAGAGTCAGGTTTTCGAGTAACCCTACCGGTGCTCTGTTCGCTGGCGCTTTCCGGCTGATTTCATCCCGTCCTGCTTGTGTTTTTCTGCCTTGTTCCTCATTATCAAGGCTTGTTGATTTTTCCTTTGTAATAGGTCTCAGTCTGTCCGTTCAACTCTAGTGCCTCAGCATGTTTACTTAAGCATCTACTGTGTGCTAGGGGTTGTGCAGATGCTGTCCTGAATAAGCGCCCTGAAGGAGCCTGCGTCCCTTCATGTGTGCAGTGGACACAGACATTGAAATTGCCAGGAAAGAAGTAGGGTGTGCTAGGAAAATGTACACACTGCGTTTGTGGCAGCATGGAGGATTGATGCTGAACCCTCCTAGGGAGAAGACTTGAGAGAGCAGGGAATGTTTGGGCATAGTTCAGTGTTGCGGAAGTGTGAATGACGGGCTGAGGCTGTCTTCACTGCAGGTGAAGCAGCACTGGTGGTAAACAGCAGCAAAGGCTTGAAAGCTGTTACCCATTCGGCAAATATTTTCTGTGTGCTGGCTATGGGATAGGCAACTATTTTGCAACTGAATGCAGCGGTGAAGAAGGCATATGAAAATTGTAAGTATGATAAGTAAGTTGACTGGGTAGTGCATGTGAAGGTGAAATGTACTTTGGAAAATGATAAAGCAAGATGATGGAATTGGGGACTTGGGCCCTAAGCTGGGGTTGAAGGATGTTTACACTGTACTCCACAGCGCCCTGAGGGCTGCAGAGGTGCTTCTGGGGTCTATAAGAATTGTTCTAAGTTTTGTTTTTAAATATGCCTTAAAACATTTCAAAAACAGTAATGAAAAACAGCATGAGGAAACAAATACTGTGAAAATTCACACATGAGATCCGGGTTCCCCAACCCCTGGGCCACCAGTCCATGGCCTATTAGGAATCAGGCCACACAGTAGGAGGTAACTGGGGGGCAGGTGAACGAAGCTTCATTTGCATTTACACTTTCTCCCCACTGCTTACATTACCACCTGAGCTCTGCCTCCCATCAGATCTGCAGCCTGATTAGATTCTCATAGGAGCGCAAACCCTGCTGGAAACAGCACATGCAAGGGATCTAGGTTGTGGCTCCTCATGAGAATCTAATGCCTGATGATCTGTCACTGTCTCCCATCACTCTCAGATGAGACTGTCTAGTTGCAGGAAAACAAGCTCAGGGCTACCACTGACTGAGTCTACATTATGGTGAGTTATATAATTATTTTATTATGTGTTACAATGTAGTAATAATAAAAATAAAGTGCACAATAAATGTAATGTGCTTGAATCATCCCCAAACCACCCCCAACCCCCTAACCCCAGTCCATGGAAAAATTATCTTTCACAAAACCGGCCCCTGGTGCTAAAAAGACCGGGGACTCCTGCGTTAGATACCACCAGCATATTAACTGGTGCCACCGTGGTAGCTCATGTTTGGAAAAAGGCATGGATTTTAAAACAGCTTTGTTTTATTAATTAACTTCATAATACATAATTTTGCCCCTGTAAACCTAAAGTTGAATTTACATTAATAAAACATGTCATGTACATTTTTTTGTATATTGAGAATGTACTGCTAAAATTATTGGACATCCACCTTATGGGAATTCAAACCACCTTACCCTTGGATTATCATAGTTACCCTCAGCACCTTCAAACTTTCTCCCTTCTAATCTCTTTTGCATACCATTGCTAGAGTTAATTTTGTTAAAACATTAAATCTTTTAATTAAATACTTGAAACTCAAACTCTATGGTGGCAGCAAGTAGAATTATTAGTTACAGTTCTGCCACAGAATGCTCTGTGACCTTAAGTAAGTTTTTGTTTTCTCATCTGTAAGAATCATTTTTGCTCCTAGTTTTTACTCCCATACCTTTCCCTGCTAGCTGTTGATGGTCTTTGTAGTCTGTCTTTAGCTTATCCATCCAGGACCCCCTGCCTCACTAAGCTCTACCTTTACCCTCTGCTCTACTGTGGCCATTCTGTCCCCTCCTGTCTCTTTTCCTCTGTGCATTTACCCTCTGCTCTACCGTGGCCATTCTCTCCACTCCTGTCTCTTTCCTTCCACCAGTGCACATACCACTTGCTGATTAATTACGCTCTGCATAGATTCATGTTATTTCTCCAGCCCAGACTGGCCTCTTTAGCTCAGTGACTTACATTCTGCATACCCTTTAAAAATAGTCTTCTAGAACTTATGGTTAAAGGAAATTTATTGGAAGAACAGTAACAGCACCAAATGATACAGCATTAAGGCAGATTGAGAACTAGGAATAAACCATTTTGGATTGTTGAAAGCTGTGCTGTCTAGTACAGTAGCCACTAGCTACATGTGACTATTTAAATTCAAATCAATTAAAATTTCATACAAGGAAAAACTCAGTTTCTCAGTCTTACCAGTCACAGCTCAGTGGTTCCATTTGGCTAGTGGCTACGCTGTCAGTGCAGACAGAGAACATTTCCATCATTGCAGAAAGGTTTGTTGGACAGTGCTGGTCATGGATGACTTGAAAGTTTTGTTTTGGGGTCTTCTGGAGGAGAAAAAATATATTTACAGATGGTCCAGAAGGAAAAGTTTGATAAAGAAATGGAGGTGGGGAGTATAGACAGTTGATTCTAGAGGTCTGACAGTGGCAGGGAAGGACAGAGGAAAGGTAATGTCCAAGTTAAAAGAGGGGTGTGTATGTGTGTGAGAGACAGACCATTTTTAAAGACAAAGTTGTGGCAGTGGAAAGACTGGATCTGTTGTAGACATTGGAAGAAGAGTGTGGAGGAGAAGGAGGCATATTGGATGTCAGGAAAACAAGTGAAACAGGATGTTGAGATAGGTTTCATTCTGTCTCAGTGTTGGCTGAGGCCCCAAAACATTACCAAGAAAACAATAAGTGGCAATGACATCACATTCCTTAGTGAAGGTTTCTAACCCTTAGCCCAGCATCTTGATGCTGTGATTGAAGTCCCAGAGACCAAGATGGGGGCTGGGAAGGCAGGAAGGAGAGGGATGATTCCGTCTAACCTCAAGCTGAGTGAGGGAGTTGCAAGGAGACTGTTTGGCGCCCTTGACTTGCTCTGTGTCCCCTGGAGGTTATGGAGGCACTAAACCTACTAACCCTGAGCTAGAAAAGTTTAGAGGTCAAACATCTGCTGGAGCTACACCTGCCTGGCTGCCTGCAGAGCAAAGAGGCAGCTGCACTGGGAGCCAGCTGTGCTTTTGCTAATAAAGCAGCAGGATCTGCTGTCCAGGGGCCAGGAGAAGCCTTGTGGCCTTTTAAAAACTGGTCCCACCCAAGAGCCCTTCCTGCCAACGGACAATGTGGCCTTGGCAGTGGAGGCTGGAGGTGTGCCCAGCAGACACAGATGTTGGAGTGTGGGCAGCGTTGTAAGTAACCACCTGCTTGGACCCTGGGAGCTACAGATGCTCTTTCCAGCAGGAAAACGTCTGCAGAATGAATGAAGAAGCCCCATTTGAGGAGCAGACACTGCCTAGTGAATTACAGGAAGGAGCTGACTGATTCAGGAGAAGCCTGCTGTGCCTGGAGTACTCCAGATGGGGGCGAGGAGAGACTTAACTTTGAGTAGGGTTTGGAGTTGGGGCCTGGGCGATTTCTCTACTGAAATGTGAAATGTTTTTGTGACCAGAGGTGACCAGAGAGCTTCAAATTTTTTATGAATGACTGGGAAAGCCTTGGAACAGAGCTCATGCAGGACAGGAAATGAATAGGCTTCTGAATGACCTTAGGTGCCTGGAGAAAGCGTAGCTTTTTGCTGCTTTTACTCTGTGGGGTGCTACTTATTTGGGACAATGGCTATACTGATTTAGTGTTTGATGAGAGTACAGTATGTTTAGAAAAGCTCTGAGAGATGTGTTGGGAATTAAGAAGTGAATAATAACCTGCAAGAGCCTGACTGAAGAGAAGCAGCAGGAATTAAGTGGACTGGTTACATGAGATTTTTTGCCTCTTTCCAGGAGAAGTCTGCAGCCTGGGATCAGGAGACTGTTGTGTATTTATTTGGGGTTATAGTGTGGGTAATTGGAGGCCTCATGGTTTTGCGAATTGTCATTTTGAAGAAGAGTAAGGTGAATGGAGAATGCTGCTTTAACGCAGCTGGGTTTTCCTCTGCATGTGATGGTGTGGGAGCCCTTTGATGTTATTAGAGTGGTGGTAATTAAACACATTTCTTCCAAATGAGATGATTGGGATAGGGAGTAGTAGTGTACTAGTAAGCTAGTACTTTCTAACATGTTTTATTTAATATGTTCATTATATGGGGACGCTTGTTATATTTTGTTAGGATGCCATCAGCTGCAGCTAACAAAAAACCCCACATCATGTTGGCGAAGCACCTGGAGACAGGCCGGCCCTGACTCACTTCTCTCTGTGATTCTCAAGGCTCTGCTGTCCTGCATTAGTGATATCTTTAGCAAAGTGTCTGAATCCATTCCAGGTATCACATCCAGACAGCAGACAGAAAAAGGGTCTCTCTTGCCGTGCACCAAATGCAGTCCCCCATGATACCTCTACTCACCTCTGATTGGCTGGAACTGGGTCACATCTCACCTCTGAACTAATTACTGATGGCAAGGGGAAAGGAATCCTCATAAGCAGTTTATTAAACTGATTAATACATACTTGCTAGAGCCAGGAATAGAGTCAGCATTCCCTAAGCACATGACTTGGAGAGAAGGAGTGGATACCTAAACCAAATCAGGGTTGGGTTAGGAAGGAGGGGAAATGGATGTTAGATAGCCTTGCAACTCTTCCTGGAATTATATAGAATGACTAATACAGCTAATCAAAAATGACTGATTACAGATTAGATGGTAAGAACATATTAATAGTGTATCTAGACTAACCAGCTGTGAAAAACCTCTGAAATACAGTGGCTTAAAGAACATGAAAGTTTGTTTTTGTCTCACCAGTAGCAGCTCAGAGGTATGTGATCCTAAGCTAGTGAGATGCCTTTAATATAGCTTAAATATTAGAGTTGTGAAATTGTAATAACAAATAAAGTACTCAAATTCAGGAACTTAGACAACAAAGACATTTCGTTATATCCCCGTCCAAGGAAAGCTGCTGAAGTGAGTGAGTATCTCTGTTGCATGGGACTGTTCAAGGGCCCAGGTTCCTCCCATGTTGTTTCTTTGCCATCTCCTCAGGGAATTGTCCTTGCTCTGTGGCTAAAACTGGGCCACCACTTCCAGGTTCCAGCTAGAAAGTGTAAAAGGTGAACATGGAGGAGGTAGACCAGTTTCTAAAGGTCTAGGCCAAAGTGGCACCCATGACTGTTGCTTGCATTTCATTGGCAAGTTCTTAGTGACATGGGGGCTTCAAAGTTCAAATAGCCTGGGATATGTAGTCTCATTGGGCAGTTTTCAGTGTTAGTTGAGTCACCTCTGTTTCTGGCCAGCAGAAAGAAATAGAACCAGGTGTCTTTAAGAGGATGACTCTTAAGTTGCACCCCTCATTTCTGCTCACATCCTGTTGGCCTAAACTCAGGAAATGGAGTTTGTAACTGGGAGGGTAAGTACCAGGAAAAAGAATGGATTATGGTAGACCATTAGCTGTTTCTCTCACACAAAAGTTTCTCTCTGCTCTGCATAGGGTCTTCCCATCTGGAGACTTGACTTATTAAAGGAAGTTTCATCTAATGCCTAAAGCTGGTAATTACTCATAATTGTTTGGCTGAATTTAGTAACTTACCATTCTTCTACCATAGGGAAGACTGATATTAATAGTAAAGCAATATTAGTAGATATTACAAACAAAAGTTTTTCCAAAACTCTTTTTATAAAATATGTGAACTTGGCCTTCTAAAACAACTTGTATAGTTATATCATGTATTTATGTACATATGTATGTATGTATGTATGTATAGTTTTAAACTTTTATGACTGAGTCTGTTTAGTGTTGCTGTAATAGAATACCTGAGATTGGGTAACTTATAATGAACAGAAATTGACTAGCTCACAGTTCTGGAGGCTGTGAAGTCCAGTATGAAGGGGCTGGCATCTTGTAAGGACCTTCTTGCTGTGACATCTCATGGTTAAAGGCAGAAGGGCAAGAGAAGGCCCAGAGAAATAGAAAGAGAGGGGCAATGAAAGCAAGTGCACGAGGGGGTTAAACTTGTCCTTTTATAAGGAACCCCCTCTATGATAACAACATTAATTCATTCATGAGGACAGAGCCCCATGACCCAAACACCTCCATTAGCTCCATTAGGTCCCACCTCCCGACACCATCACACTGGGGATCAAGTTTTCAACACATGAATTGTGGGAGACACCATAACAATGACCTAAAGTTGTATGTTTGATTTTTTTAAAAAGTCATCTTTTTGGGCTGGGTGCAGTGGCTCATGTCTGTAATCTTAGCACTTTGGGAGGCTGAGGCAGGCGGATCATGAGGTCAAGAGATCAAGACCATCCTGGCCAACATGGTAAAAACTCCATCTCTACTAAAAATATAAAAATTAGCTGGGTATGGTGGTGCATACCTGGAGTCCCAGCTACTTGGGTGGCTGAGACAGGAGAATTGCTTGAACCCGGGAGGGGGAGGTTGCAGTGAGCCAAGGTCACACCACTGCACTCCAGCTTGGCAACAGAGTGGGACTCCACCTCAAAAAAATAAAGCCATCTTTTTTTTTAAGAAATTAATATTTTATTTGCATTTTCTATTTCATATATCATAAATTGTACTTTTTAAAATATGTATTTTATTGCAGTTTAGGTTCTGGGGTACATGTGCAGATCATGCAGGATTGTTGCATAGGTACATACATGGCAATGTGGTTTGCTGCCTCCATCTCCCTGTCATCTATATCTGGCGTTTCTCCCCATGTTATTCCTCCCCAACTCCCTACCCCTCACTGTCCCTCCCTAGTAGCCCTCAACAGACCCCAGTGTGTGATGCTTCCCTACCTGTGTCCACGTGTTCTCATTGTTCAGCACCCGCCTATGAGTGAGAACATGTGATGTTTGATTTTCTGTTCTCGTGTCAGTTTGCTGAGAATGATGTTTCCACATTCATCCATGTCCCTACAAAGGACATGAACTCATCCTTTTTATGGCTGCATAGTATTCCCTGGTGTATATGTGCCACATTTTCCTTGTCCAGTCTATCATCGGTGGGCATTTGGGTTGGTTCCAGGTCTTTGCTATTGTAAACAGTGCCACAATGAACATACATGTGCATGTGTATTTATAATAGAATGATTTATAATCCTCTGGATATATACCCAGTAATGGGATTGCTGAGTCAAATGGAATTTCTATTTCTAGGTCCTTGAGAAATCACCACACTGTCTTCCACAATGGTTGAACTAATTTACACTCCCACCAACAGTGTAAAAACATTTCTATTTTTCCACATCCTCTCCGGCATCTGTTGTCTCCAGATTTTTTAATGATCACCATTTTAACTGGCATGAGATGGTATCTTAATGTGGTTTTGATTTGCATTTCTCTAATGGCCAGTGATGATGAGCATTTTTTCATATGTTTGTTGACCTCATAAATGTCTTCTTTTGAAAAGTGTTTGTTCATATCTGTCAACCACTTTTGAATGGGTTTGTTTGTTTTTTTCTTGTATATCTGTTTTAGTTCTTTGTAGGTTCTGGATATTAGCCCTTTGTCAGATGGGTAGACTGCAAAAAGTTTTTCCCATTCTGTTGGTTGCCAGTTCACTCTAATGATTGTTTCTTTTGCTGTGAACAAGCTCTGGAGTTTAATTAGATCCCGTTTGTCTATTTTGGCTTTTGTTGCCATTGCTTTTGGCGTTTTAGTCATGAAGTCCTTGCCTATGCCTATGTCCTGAATGGTTTTGACTAGGTTTTCTTCTAGGGTTTTTATGGTGTTAGCGCTTATGTTTAAGTCTTTAATCCATCTGGAGTTAATTTTAGTGTAACATGTAAGGAAGGGATCAAGTTTCTGCTTTCTGCACATGGCTAGCCAGTTTTCTCAACACAGTTTATTAAACAGGGAATCCTTTCCCCATTGCTTGTTTTTGTCATGTTTGTCAAAGATGAGATGGTTGTAGATGTGTGGCATTGCCTCTGAGACCTCTGTTCTGTTCCATTGGTCTATATCTCTGTTTTGGTACCAGTACCATGCTGTTTTTATTACTGTAGCATCGTAGTATAGTTTGAAATCAGGTAACGTGATGCCTCCAGCTTTGTTGTTTTTGTTTAGAATTGTCTTGGCTACGCGGGCTCTCTTTTGGTTCCGCATAAAGTTTAAGGTGGTTTTTTCCAGTTCTGTGAAGAAAGTCATTGGTAGCTTGATGGGGATAGCTTTGAATCTATAAATTACTTTGGGCAGGATGGCCATTTTCACAATATTGATTCTTCCTAACCATGAGCATGGAGTGTTTTTCACTGCAACCTTTGCCTCCTTGGTTCAAGTGATTCTTCTGCCTCAGCCTCCTGAGTAGATGGGATTACAGGTGTGCACCATCATGCCTGGCCAGTTTTTGTATTTTTAGTAGAGATGGGGTTTCACCATATTGGCTAGGCTGGTCTTGATCTCCTGACCTCAGGTAATCCTCCAACTTTACCTTCCAAAGTGCTGGGATTATAGATGTGAGCCACTGCTCCTGGCCTCAGGAATGTGTTTCTTAGGCGTCTGGATGAAGTCATTTTTATTTGCCATGCTTTCCAAGTGAAAAGCACAGCAAGCATTCGAGTCCTGCCTGCCTCTGCATACCCTCAGCAAAGAACAACTGCATGTGTGCAGAGCAGCATAGACAGTGAGAGTAACATGTGATTTATGGCCCCACGTTCAGGACATAGGGATATATGAACTCAAGAGAGGTAAAGGAAATGTTTCATTTCATTCCCACAACGAAAAACATCCACTATTTTCAAGACAGCTGTTCTTAGGTAGAGGGGAGTGTGGGTAGGATGAAGACATTAAGTTGGATGCTCCAATGACTTTTGGTAGGTAGGGAGATAAAGTTAGGCGATCTTTTAAAGATTGAGTCAATATCTTGACATGTTTTATGATTTACCTTCTCCTCATACTGTAATACAGATTTCAGAATTCATGTACCACTGAAAATACTAAGAAATGAAAGAGAAAAGATAATCTTTGTGCATCACACTCCTGTGTATATCTATTGCATTTTACAAATGTGGCTCGGTTAGGACTGAGAACATGGAATTGTAAATGAGTGAGCTCTGCTTGAGTGACATTTGGAAGAGTGGGTATTTAAGTCCAGCATTTAAGGGTGAGTCATGAGAGGAAAGGTCCGGGGTGGGGGTGTGCATTCTCCGCCTGCAAAAAGACACCCATATAAAGAACCCAAGGTGAGAGGAAGATGTGTGTTTTGTTTGGCCAGTGGCAGGTAGACCAGAATGCCAGGAGCAGACATTGCAGGGAGAGTGGGGATGGAAGTGATGTTTCAAGAGGAGGCTGCAGCAGCTGTAAAGATGAAACCAGTCAGATGCCCTCCATGCAAAATTAAAGGAATTAAAGGGCTTTGCTTTGTTCTGTGGTTAATGAACAACCAACAGAGATTTTGAGCAGAGAAGTGACCAGATGAGATCTGCCTTAAGGAAGCAATTCTGGAGGGCGGGAATGTGGAGGACTAGTTAGACAGGGGGCAAGTGCAAGGAAATACATCTGTTTTTCATGTTTCTGTCCATGTGATTGTCTTGTGAACAATGGGGGACTTTTGTTAGACTGTGGTGTTCAGTTGAGGGTCCCCCCACCACACCGAGTACAGGAACAAGAACTGCAAGGACAGATCATAGACAGGAGAGCAGGAGGCCTCGGCTCTTGGCTTTGATGTGGAGACCTTGAGTGTGCTGTCTCTCTGAGTTTGTTCTCTTTGGCCCTAGGGAACCACCTGGTTTGCCTCTGATGGGGGAGCTTAGACAGAAGGGCCCTAGAGTCTCTCTTTGGGCTCAGAGGCATGGAGAACAAAAGGGATTTTGTTCTGTTGTCTAAAATGGTACTTTCTGTCTACTTCCCTTTTCTTATTGCCAACCTTTAGAAAAGTCTCGTTTGAGTGTTCTGTGTCATCTCTGCTTTATTATGGGTCCTTAAGAGAAGAGTCATTTTTCACACTTGGACCAAACTTAAAGGGGAACCAAATGAAGGGTTAGTGCTGTGGCAGGCAGCTGGTGGTTCTGGCCCTGCTCACCATCAGGAGGTGAGCAGGTCTTGGAAGACCATGCTGGTCTTGGAAGCATTTCTTCATAGGAGGTCATTTCTATAGTCTAGGTGAGAAATAATAAAGTCACAAGCATTAGGACACTGGGCACAGGAGCAAAGAAGACCAGTTTGCAGAAACCTTTAGATAGCAGATTAAAGGCGAGGGAAAATAAAAGATAGCTTGAAAGTTCTGGGGTTGTGTGCTTAGGAAAATGACACTGCTGCTAACAGATGAGGTCATAGGAAGAGGAGCGGAATTGCCATGGGAAGGTGCTGAATTCATTTGGAGTTCTGTATAGAGTGACTTTTACCCAGTGCCACGTCGTTAGCTACTGACAATTTTGGAATTAGAATCTAGGTTTTCTGAAGCCAAGCCAGTGTCTTTTCTATTATACTAAGACATATATTACATGAAATAAAATGTGCTTGAGTTTCAGATGGTGATGGCATCTCCAAGTGGAGATATCAGGCTGGCAGTTGTAAATGGAGCTGGAATGAAAATGAGAATAAGTATAGACATTTATTTTAGGAGTTGTGTATATATTTAGAGGAGATAATTGGAACTATGGGAAGAAGTTCATTCAGAGAGATTTGGCACATAGGCTTTAATTGGAAATAGCCAAGGGGTAGGTTTCTTGCAAAGTAGGGAGTGGAGGCTATAATGCCTGCAGTAAGGCTGAAGGAAAGGAAAGGACAGAGCAGTGAGACGATTTTGATTTTTTAAAGCAGTTTTGTAATAATGGAGAGGAAGGCATAGCTTGGGAGCTGGGACATAATCAAGAGGTGGAAAAAGTTGTTACTTTTTAAAATCAGATATGCCAAGGGAAAGGAATGGATGGAGAGAGAACAATTAGAGATGAAAGACAGAGGGAATTGTTCGATTTAGTTTAACAAACGAATTGTTAAGTACCACTGAGGTGATAGGCATAGTGCTGGGTGCTAAGGAGACAAAGATGAAGTAAACATGAACCTGACTTGGGGACATTTACTGTCTAATAAAGGACAGGAGTGAGAGTAACACAAGACCAGCTGGTATTTACTGAGGACCTCGTGTCAGGCACCGTTGCAGATACTTTACATGTATGGACCCACTGAGTCCTCACAGCACCCCTATGGCTTAGTTATTGTTGTTATCCATAAAGAAGCAGAAATTCAGGCACAGAAACATTGAGTAATTTGCTCAAAGTCTTTAGTAAATAGTCAGCTGTGGAGCCAAGGTTTGAACCCAGGCTGTGTACCTCTGCACCTCTGTGCATGATGGAGACAAATGACTATACCACAATGCAAAGGTGGAAGTAAGAACAATATACAGAAGTAGCCTAAGGGAGGGAGGGCTTAAATTTTTTTGGCAAATGATAGAGATAGTAAGATCTCAGAGGAGGAATGAATGGAAGACAGGATGGATCCAGGTGAAGGGACACAGGGACATGCTGTCGTGACCAAAGTATAGAATTCATGTGCAGGTGTGTGAGTGTGCATGTACTTGTGTGTGTATGTGTGTTGCTGTCTTTTTTCTGGTACTTTGCACAGCCTTCACCTGTGACCATTTTTTCGTTCCATCCTAATTATGGAGGATACTCACATTTGATTCTCTTCATTTCTGTGAACAATTATTAACAAGATATTTTAAAAAAATATGCTAGAACTGGGTTATCCTTTTTAGGGATATCAGTCTTGTCCATTGAAACCATCATTGGAGTGGAGTTTGTGACATTAAATATAACATGTATATATCTATCCGTTTGTCTATATCTAATTTGTCTATCCATGCAGAGAACTGGCAGATTTCTAACTGATTTCTTATTTCCAATGTAGATGGGACTCAGATATTCCTTGGGGAAAGAACTAGAGAATTTCAGAGGCAGATTACTGAAGATGCAATTGAAATTCCAGAAAATAAGCCAATCTTTTGCATGGAATGCTGAGTAGCTCTTTCTGAGATCACTGTATGTGGTAGATAGGAGACTTCGTTGTCTGTCTGTGGCTCAGCAGTCAAATGCCTACACTTCACCCTGTTTCCCATCCCACCCTTGACCTTACCACTGACTCCCAGCTCCTCCTGCAGCCACGAACTGCATCCCAGGATAGGGGACATTGTGAGTGCTGCAGTCCTGTGAGACTCAGGTATGCTGTGAGGTTCTCTAATTTGCACATGAGTTATTAGTTAAAAAAATAAATAAATAAACGTGATGTCTAGTGGTTTCTTTTAGACCACCTCAAAATGTCCCCACATCAAAATAGTTGTATCATTTTGGCCATGGGGGAAAGTGGCTACATCAAAATGTCATGTGTGGGCAAAGGGCTTATTCTTGGATGTGAGCAGGGGCATTTGATAAGGAATAAGTAAATTCAGAATTTGAAGGATAATTATTTATTATTTTATTTTAATTTAATTTTACCCATTTACAACACAGTTACACATACTCCATTCACCCATTACAGGGAAGGATTTGTGCAACTGTATAAATGCCCCATCTGTGTTCACATTTGAGAAAGGAAATCCTGATCATTAGCATAACACCACTGCCACCTTGTGGTAATATCCGGTAGTTCATTGTATTTTATGAAAAAACTATGGTATTTATATATAGCATGTACATTTTGTACTTTCTCTGTGTAATGTTATTTTATAAAGTCACATACTTTTACCTAATGTTAATTAGAAAAATACACTCAGTGGAGGGAGGAGGGGAATTGGGAAAAATAGCTAATGCATGCTGGGCTTAACACTTAGGTGATGGGTTGAAAGGTGCAGCAAACCACTATGGTACACGTTTACCTATGTAACAAACCTGCACGTGTACCCTGGAACCTAAAATAAAAATAAAAATTTAAAAAAGGAAAATACGTTCAGAAACTGCTCTAAAGAAGATACTTAGTAAAAAAGGAGAGCTTAATTTTATAAATTAATCAATGTTCACAAAATAACTACAGTCTCAATAAGGCAATTATATCATTGTAGATTTTCTCAAGAAAATTATAAGCCATTGTAAGGGACAAAGTACATTAGCAATCACTAGATGGTTTACTGATACAGAGGGTGATTAGAATATTTTGGATAGGCTGGATGCAGTGGATCATGCTTCCCAAAGTACTCAATGCCAGTACTTTGGGAGGCTGAGGTGGGCAGATCTCTTGCAGTCAGGAGTTCAAGACCAGCCTCAGCCAACATGGTGAAACCCTGTCTCTACTAAAAATACAAAACTAGCCGGGTGTGGTGACACACGCCTGTAGTCCCAGCTACTTGGGAGGCTGAGGCAAGAGAATTGCTTGAACCCGGAGGTGGAGGTTGCAGTGAGCTGAGATGGTGCCACTGCACTCACCTGGGTAGCAGAGGGAGACTCCATCTCAAAAAAAATATGTTGAATAATGTTCATTATTTTGCTTTAGAATGCATTAATTTATATTTAAATGTAAATGTTCCAAATATTAGAGTTTATAGTATTTCAAACAATATAATTAAGATATTTTGAATATATCCAGAGATACTGGAATACTTCACTAGACACGGGGAAGCTTGCTTCTTTACATTCCTTGGGCGTATGTTCCCTCGATTAGGTCTTAAGGGGCAGAGCTAAACACTTCTCAGGTTTGCACAGGCCGCAGCATAGCTGGCTTTGGACAGGTTGAATTTCTTCCTTTCTGGACAGGGAAGAGGGCAGAGGAATTGTGGTGGAAAGCCATTTTTCTCCCTGGTTGAGCATGGCAGGATGGAACACTGCAGGCAGACCCACTGGAGAGCGAGTGCTTCCCTGGGCTTCACACTGGCATGCCCTGCACAGACAGTGAATGTTGCCAGCACACGCTGCACTGTGGCCGGACTACCGCTTTCTGTCCCATGACGTCTCGGACAACCAGAATCGGAACGTGTGTGTGTTTTATATGTGAAAGTAAACAGCTCCTTCTTGTAAAATTAAAAACAAAAACAATAGTCATAGATGTTTTTCAAGAATAAAAACAAGATTATTGTACAAACCTCTAGAATATTAAATGTCAAGATTTTATGTAATGTTAAACGTCATTATAGTCAATGCATATCATTTAGCCTTGTGGCCTTTTTTTTTTTTTTTTGAGACAGAGTCTTGTTCTGTTGCCCAGGCTGGAGTGCAGTGGCGCAATCATAGCTTACTGCAGCCTTGACGTCCTGGGCTCAAATGATCCTCTGGCCTTGGCCTCCCCAGTAGGTTGGACTACAGGAGGGAGCCACAGTGCCTGGCCCTGCGTGGCTTTGGAACCTGCTTCACAGAGCTGGAGAATTCCTCAGAGGCATCCTGGAATGGGGAGGCTGCGCTGCTTAGGTTCTGGGTGGCCCAATCAAAGTACCTGGTCACATGTATTTGGGAAAATCTCGGATGATCCTGACATACCATATAGCTTGAGGACAGCTGCTTCTGGTGGCAGTTTATAAAAAGGGAAATGTTTTGTGATATTGTAAATGACTAATCACCCTCATCATCTGATTGCGTTGTCATTAAATGTTGGTCCCCAAAACATCCCTCATCACCATTCTCCCGTAAGCGGGGACATCATTCTCTGAAGCTCCCCTTGTTCCTGCTGAAGTTCTTCCACTGCATTTGCTTTCCTGGAGAGGTCAGCATGGCAGTGCGGGGATGAGACATATCACAAAAGGGGGAGGATAGCAGCTGGGGCCATTCTTCTCTGCTCACCTCCAGAAATTTCCCAGCACAAAGGGTGGAGTCCAGTACGCATGGTAGGTCTTATTTCCTCGTTGGAGGTCGTATTCCAGTCTTCATCTGCAATTGGATCTGGCTTTTGTTTGGATGACAGTTGAGTATAGCTTGGTTTCTGGTGGGTGGCTAGCCCTGAAGAAGGGAGAGCTACAGTGAGCATGCCCAGTCATTAAACCTAAATTAGCTTCTCCCCACACTGCTGGGTGGGGGCAGAGCTTCCTCGAATGTGTTTTAGGAAGATTTTGACACCAAATTTTTAAAATGCACAGAACCAGATAAGAGTAAGTGGTTACACTGAATGATATCAGTTAAAAGTGCAAGAGAAAAGGAGCGAAAGTGCAGAATTATACTTTTTAAAAGGGTTTATGCAAATTATTATATGTACAAGAGTGTCTTTTCAACCTGATAATTTCAGTCACCAAGGGAGATTTTAGTATGTGTGGGTTCCTATGCCCTACTCTAAACCAATTGAATCAAGGTGCGTTAATGTTTATCAAGGTCTCCATGTAATGATCAGCCAGACTATAGAGCAGCTGTCTTATTTAATAGAGCTTAGTGTCATGTGTGCATCCTTATTTAAAGACAGAGGCTTACGTTTACTTTTAAGAAAGTAGGAAATTCATAGTAGGACAAAATTCACAAGGGGAAAGGAGGATACCAGGCACAAAGCCGAAAGGGTCTGGAGTGAAAAGGAGCTGATGGGAAAGTTTGGAGGCTGATGGGGAAGCCAGGCTTGAGGCAATGTCACAGGAGGCCAGAGAAGGAGGCTGGCAGACTGAATCGGAGAAAGATCAAATGACTTCCCTTCCAGACCCACGAGAGGAGGAGCAGTCATCGCTCAGATACGAGTTCTGGCATGGCTGTGGGGAAAAATAGTTCTTATTTTATAATCACACAAAAAATATTTAGAAGGGCAATTAAAAGGAAAAAGCAGTGTTAATGATAGGAGACACAATATGTTAAAAGGCAAACCTGCGGTGAATATGGACTTTAGGATAGGGTAAGACATGGGTCTGTGTGGTTTGTTTGACCACCTTTCAAGCTAAATTATACTAAGTTGAACTGGTGGATAAAATATGGAAGGACAGAAAATCTAATACCTTTTAATTTCACCATATACATATAGTAGTTGATTTACACACTTTGTGGGTGTATCTCTTCTGTAGACCCATTCCCTCCTCGAAGATAAAATGAATGTGGACAAGATAGATGGCCTCCCCGAATAACAATGAAATGGTAGTGGATAAAAGTGGAATAGCTTTTAATTTGGGGGAAAAAAAAGCCCAGAATTTCAACATGTAAGTGCTTATATTTGCCACAGGGACATTTGCAAGTGAGAAGGAGATGACCCGCCACAAAGCAGGCACCGCTGGCTACAGTTCATTATGCTGCTGGTTCCTGCCAAGGGTCTGCCCGAAGAGCTCCTAAAGATAGCCTTCTGTTCAGGTTTCCCTCAAAAGCCATCTCAGCTACTTTATCCGAATGTCAGTGTTCATTCATTCATTTGTTTAGTACATCATTACTAAGAGCTATTATCTGTGCCAGAAACTCTGGTAAGCACTGCGGCTCCAGTGGTGACTAAGGTGGATGTGGCCTCTGCTCTCACTGAGCACACAGGCCAGCTGGGGAGACAGACATATTAGTTTGGGGCTTATTGGATTTTGAAGAGCCAGTGGCATCCAAGTGGAGTTATTCAGCAGCAATTCTAGTCATTTCCTAATTTTCACTGGTAAACAAGATAAGATTGGTGTTCTAAGAAGTAAAATAATATTACATAGCATGTTACAAACCATGCTCCATTATTAAATACAATTTCATGATTGATTTTTGGTTTTATGCTTAAGGTTTGGAACCCTTTAGACATTTTTCTTCATGTGGTTAAATTCGGGTTTTGTGCAATAATTTATCCAAATAGAAGCATTGGGTCCTTGTCCAGGATTGTTATCTCTTTATGAACCTTGTATCCATCCCTCCAAATACACCTTTTCTTCAAAGTATGACCTACTCAAATAGTACCTTACTTCTGATACTTCATAGCATTTGGGAGTTTACAGAAGATATTTACTCATTATTTTGTTTCTTTCTGACAACTCTGAGGAATGCAGGGCAGGTGATGTTTATTTATTTACAGATGGGGAAGCTTAGGTTCATAGATACTATTACTTACTTGAAGTCACAGAGCTAGTAAATGGTGGAGGCAGAAGTGGAACCCAACCTGAGGGGCTGTTTTTCAGGAGTCAGGTCTTTTTTTTTTTTAGGCTTCCTGCCAGTATATTTGACTTGCTGGAAAGAAAAATAGAATTTTTTTTTCCACTGAATTCCTCCAGTTGTGATCAAAGAAAAAAGTTTTAATCCTTTAATTTCTTACTTTTTGTTTCCTGACTCCTCAACAAATTAGTTAACATGTAGTAATCATTTTCTACATAGCAAACAGTTGGCCATATGTGAGATGAAAAATAAAGGAGATATAGTTTTTGTTACTGAGAAGCTCAGTCTTCTAGGAGAGACCCATACATAAAAAAAAAAAAAAATCCCTGTGCAGCGTGGCTGATGCTATGAATAATGCATGAGCATAGAGCTGTGGGTATACCAAGGATGTGATAGTGGCCTGAGCTATGAAGGAGGACGGGATGGGGTGGGAGGTTTAGGAGGCAGTGGAGGATGATACTGAGTAGAAGGAAGAGCTGGTAAAAAAGCTTGGACACAGGGAAGCCTGGTGTATTTGGGGATTACTAAGTACTTATCTTTTACTTTACTGTTAGGGGAGCTTAGGGGGATTGCTGAAGATGGGGCTAAGGAAGTTGGGGCACTGGTGGACAAAAGAGTCTTGTATGCCCAGCTAAGCTAAGAGTTCTGGAATTATGTGGGTGATGGGCACACTTAGAACATATTGAACCAGAGTTTGGCAGGATCAGATTTTTAATTCAGAGATAATTTTGTCCACAGTGGGAAGAATGGACTAGCGGCAGGAAAAATTGATACCATGGAGAGCACTTAGTAAACCGCTGAGTTCAAGAGAATTAGAGGAGCCTGAACTAAGGCAATAACAAGAGGGGTGGAAAGGGATGGATTTAAGGAACAAGAACTTTTCCATAATAAATAATGCTTAGGATGAGGATTATTGTGATGATTATATCTTGACATATCATGTTTTAAGAATTACATATTCTTTTGTATCCATTGCCTCACGTGTCATCATAGCACATAGTGATATGCAGGTGTTATCTCCATTTCAGAAGTGAAAGTCTTAACCGTAGAGGCTTAGTTTGACCATTAAAGATGGTCAGATAGGTTCATGATGTCACAGATTTTGTACAGACACCCAAGAAAGCCAACACAGCTTTCCTGGAGTTTATATGACAAATAAGGAAATATATAGGACAAAGAAAAATCCTTTGAGAGGACAGACTAGATAGTAGTTAGAAGAGACAGGAAAGAAGTGATAGAAATAAAATGTGGAGTATTGAAATCTCCCGATCCACCTCTCACATTACACCAAATTCCATTCCCTAGAAGAGAAGTGCAGGTCATACTGGGTTGACTGGTAGAAGCTAGAGGTTCTTTTGGAATTCTTGAAGGCATCTGTAAAAGACATGCATCATCACTGACCTTTGCACTTTATACACCTGTTTAATGCTCCTCTAAAAGCCAGCATCAGATATGAAAATGGGTACCAACTGGATAAACCAGGCAGTGCCTGAGTTTTCAAGGATTCTTAGCTTTATTCGAAAGGCTCATCCAAGGGCTGTGTTTAAAGTTACATTCTCCTTGGGGCATTAAAGTGGTTTTCCATCTAAGCAGCTTCAACTTGTGACACAGAAGTGTTTCTGAAATTTTAGGTGAAATCCAAGAGCACCCATGTGCATATATAATTTAAAAGAGAAATTACTTTTATTTTCTTTAAGCAAAGGGCATGAAATGAGCAATTCTGCAGCTTTAAGACATTGGTGTAAAAACAGTCTCAGAAAGCCAGCTAGATAAGAATTTATTCAACTTGTAATGCTTTTATTTTTTGAAAATGATTTTTCAAAGTCAAGCTTATTGATTGTTTTGCTTTTAATTTTTTTAAACTAGGTTATTGGATTCCAGATGGAATCTATATGGCTTTACTGATTTTTCATGAGCGTTAGTGTTAAAATGCATGCTCTGAATGAAGAGACCCCCGCCCCCCCCGCCCCCCAGCAAACAGGCTTTGTGTGAGCAACAAGGCTGTTCATTCACCAGGGTGCGAGTGGGCTGAGTCCGAAAAGAGAGTCAGTGAAGGGTGGTAGGAGAGGAGCTGGTTTTATAGGTTTTGGGGAAGGCAGTGGAAAGTTACAGTAGTTACAGTTTAGGGTGTTTTTTTGCAAGCTGGGAGGAGGTCGTAGGGTGTGGAGTCATGAGGTTGGTTACAAACTCCAGTGGCCTTGTCAGTTGAGGCCAGAATGAGAAATAGTAGAAGAATGTCTCAGGTTAGTTAGGTGCTGCAGGGGTTGACTGTCCTTCCATTTTTCATGATCTTCCAGCTACTTCAGGTTTTCTAATTCTGGAAGGCCCTCCAGAGGTGTACGTGCGGGTCATGGGGGGTTGCCATAGTGTCAATGGCTCCATTAGTCAGCCTAAAGGACCTTACAGTCAGATGGTACTAAACCATTAACTGCCAGATTATATGACTAAATGGCAGTTAATATAAATGCTTCTAAGCCCTTTTTGGGAGGAGGGGGGAATTTGTGCCTTATCCTACAATTTGTGAACAAAACAAAACTAAAATATACTTGCTTTTAACAGATTCTTAACTATATTTCTTACATTTGTTATTAACTTTATTATTTTGGTTGAACATTAATATCAAACATAATAGCATGATTTTCAAAAAATGAATCTTTGTTTCTTCACTTGGTACGCTCATTATTTGGAAATATTTGGAACCACGTGCTCTTTTCCTAACCACACTTTGATTATGTGATTATATTTGCTAGAGCTGTTACAAATTAATCGCTTTTTGGTTATGCTTGTTCTTTTATAAGAAGTGTTTGTTTAGCCATACATAAACAGAAGTTTATTTTGAGGACTCACTTTCATGTGAATAAATGCCTCCCAACCAAATCTTTTTAATCACATCTCTTAGAGGAAGGAAATTTTTTCCTTTTGTTTTTTTTCTTCAAGAATTTCAAATTAACTGTTTGTGTAACATAGAGAGATTTGTAAATTGGTGAAGGCACGGGCTATGTCTTATATATCTTTATATAAACACCACAGCCTCACACAGCACAGGAGATTAATCCATGCTTATGCAAGATTTGAAGAATGTAATAATTGTACAGAAAAAACACATTATTTGCTTTGAAATGACTTTATAAGGAACATCTCTAAATGAGCAATGTTCTCTTAAAAAATCAGGATAAATAGACATTTTTTGCCCCTCTGCACATATGCCTTTGAGGATAGTGTCCATTTTCATACACATGAAAAGAAACAGCCTCAAATCTGCTGAACCCTGGAAACCATAAAAGCATTTCTAGACTGTGTTTCTTATTTAATCATTGATACCATTTCCCCTCAATCAGGGGCCCAGGGCTTTCCCGTTTTCTAATTTTTTTCTTTGTTTTAAAATACACAGTTACTTTACATACCATTTTATACTGTCACTAAAAGTTGTTCAGGTCAACTCAGCCAACATTTATTTATGGAGGCCCTATGATATGTTAGCTAACGCCATAGATGGTGATGTTACAAAAATGAGTAGGATGCAGTTTTTGCTCTCCTAAAGGCCATGACCTGGTGGGACCCTAAACATGTGGATGGATGCCATTCGGTGTCATCGGTGCTGTCACACAGACAGGATGGACATATGAGAGAGGCAAAGGTGGGCGTGGTGGCTTCTTCCTAGGGAATCAAGGAAACCTTCCCAGGGCCAATGGTGCTGGATGAATGTTAAGATGGATAGATTTCAAGACAGACACATGGAGCAGAGGATATGTAGGGCAGAGGAAGGAGGCTGGGAGGGCAGGTCATGCGGTTAGAGGGCTGTATAGGGGCCTTCTATGGTACATGTAGGAGCTTGGACTTTATGTAGCAGGCAAAAGAAAATGAATGAAGGGCTTGAAGCAGTGGCATAATTTAATTAGATTTTCATTTTAGAAAATTACCCGCATAACCATGGGAGAATGAAGTAGGTTATTTGCATTTCCTTAAAAGAGTACTTTTAGAACATAAATAGACCAAACATTAACTTTTCTTCCCCATTGCCTTAAACAGAACTTTACAAAAATCCCAATACACCCACTTCTGCCATGTGAATTTCCAAATGATTTATTCTTTGGCCAAGATATATTTTTATAGCACTTTAATGTTCTGTGTTTGTGTTTAAGAATTATGGGCTACCTACCTTGGGTGACACAGATGCTACATTACTTTCCCGAATTCCCCTTGGCAGTGACAACAGGCTTCCGGTATTTCTCCTCAGAGCATCTTGAAATAGGACTGTATTGAATGGGCATGACTGGGCTGCATATGTTAGGCATTTTCAGGAAAAGAAAGAAAGAATTTGTATGTGAATGAATCTGAGCAAGTGTCTGAAGGAAGAGGAGTGAATTTAGAGTAACAATAGACTAGTATGGTGCCACTTGACAAAGCTCAGAGATGTTCCTCTTAGCCGAGGTGGCTTTCCAGGATCTTACAGATCATCTGCAGTCTGGTCCAAAAAGCAGTCCTGCAGTAGGTGCTAGGCCATAGGTCTTCAGTTCTGAACACGGTGAGATGGTGCTTCCGTGGCATGTAATGTAGTTTCTTTCGCCTTCTCTCACTTTGTTAGACTAGAAGCTATATTACCCTCCTAAAGGTTTTTAGCCCTTATCCCAGGACTTTCTTGGATATTTACAGTGCCGTAATCTCCTTTTTTAAAAAAATTACTTATATTATGGTAAAAAATGCGTAACATAAAATTTACACATTTATGTTTTAATATCATTAAACATAAATGCATAATTTGTGTTTAATGATATTAAACATTTATCATTAATCATTTCTAAATGTGTATTTCAGTAGCTTTAAGTATATTCACATTGTTGTGCAATGTAATCTTCATATTCCTTTCTGATCAGGTGAATGATTATTTAACATACTATTAAGTCTTGATTTTTATACCTCTTATTTTTTGACATTCTCTTTTTAATCATAAATGCTAAATCAATATTCATCAATATTCTTTTTTTGAAGAATAACTCTCTAAAAGTACTGATAATACAACCTTTGATACTTCCTTTCCACTGTGGTTGTATTTTTTCCCATATTATCTTTTGACCTCTTTCTATGTTTGTGTCGTTTTATGAGTCACAAATGCACACATCATGAAGTGTTGAACCATGAAACTGGATAAGACATTAAACACTCTGCACTGCTGTTTGGTTATTTCAGGTTATTGAGGTGTGGGTGCTAATTGAGCTTTCCTAGTCTGAAGTGAAAACAGTGTGTTACCTGAAGGTTCCACATCTCCAATCTTGGTTTGAAAGTAAACTGGGACTGAAAACACAGAATGAAAATATATTCTTTTGTGGGTTGAAGGAATGAATATTTGACTTCAAATTAATTTTTCTTAGGATAAGCTTTTCATTTTTATAAAATAATGTTTAATGATCTTGGGAAGAATAACCTTGTAGCATTTCTTCAAAAATAAAATTTTCAAATTGCGTAAGTAATTATATTTCAAACTTTCAAATTAGAAAATGCCTGTACATTTTAGGATATGTTTGGTTATACGATTATTAACTACTGCTGAAATTGCAACAGAAAATTGAAACTCAAAACTTTTCAGTTATTGCTCTCTAACCTCATGTAGTATCAAATTATGCTGTTTCAAATGATATAGGAGACCATTCAGCTAACTGAAGAGAATGTTTAAAAGAATTAGTATTTGTTACTTATAACCGTATTAAGGACTGATTTATTTAAAAAACAATAACAAAAACTAATACAGTTATTTAAAAACAACCACCAAAAAACTAATTCAATTTATTGTTATATGGAGGCCATCATTTTTAGTTATGGTGGATATCGAAAGTTCATGAACACCCTAAAGTTGTATGTAATTTTTATTGTTTGTATTGTATGTGTGTATGTGTGCGTGCATGCGTGCATATTTCTGGAGAGATAGTATTCACAACTTTCAGTAGATTCTGAAAAGGTATCTTGATCCAACCAAAGTTATGAACCACTATCACAGAGGTTACTTTGCCCATTTTTCCTTTTTACGTGCATACCCCAACTCACAACTAGATTTTGTTCCAGAAGTAGTTTGTTTATGAACTGGTTGTTTGGAACTTAGACCACAGTTTTCTATGAAAGTAATAATATATATTACACACACACACACACAGACACACATGTACATCAGACATTCCCTGACTTACAGTGGTTCAACTTAATGATTTTTCAATTTTATGATGATGTGACAGCAATATGAATTCAGTACAAATGATACTTTGAGTACTCATACAACCATTCTGTTTTCACTTTCGGTATGGTATTAAATTACATGTGATATTTAATACTGTATTAGAAAATAGGCTTTGTATTAGATGATTTTGCCCACCAGTAGGCTAACATAAGTGTTCTGAACATGTTTAAGGTAGACTAGGCTAAGCTGTGATGTTCAGTAGGCTGAAATATTAAATGCATTTTTGACTTATAATATTTTCAACTTATGATGAGTTTATTGGTATGTTCATTGTAACTTGAGGAGCATCTGTACTTATATAAATATTATAGAACCTTAACGATGGTGGTACAAAGACAAATGAGATAGACTTCCTGGACTCCAAGTAGTTTATAATAGGCTAGGGCAAAAGGCAGGTATAATCTACCCTTAATTGAGATTGCCCTCCTAATTTAGCAGTGACTTTCCTGTTCATTTTTCTGCAGCTGTGTCAGGATTCATTCCTTCTCACCACTACGCCCATAGAAGTATTAGGCAACTGGTATCCTTGGGATTCAGAGACTTGATAGAATAGCATGGGGATTTAAGCATTAAGGCAAATTTATGACATGGTTTCTATGGAAAGATGTACTCCTAGTTCTAACTTGGAACCCAGGTTCCTGGGACACAGAGAGTCCTTCACTTGGAGCCTCGTTAGTGGATACTGTCTGTGTGATGAATGAAGAGTACACTCACCTCTGCCATGGAGTCTCTCCCTTAAGAATCCTTTGCACAGTTAGCCAGAATAAGGACTCTCTCATTACTAGTGGCTGTTTGTATTTGAAATACTCATAAGTCAGACTTTTCTTTCTGAGGTGTGGCATGAAAATTTCTCCCCACTACCCCAGTTAGGTTCTTGATGAGGGATGTGATAATTCTTTGTAGCTAGACTACATCATTTCTAGTGGAACTTTTATAATATATATTGGTTATTGACCAAAGGGAGAAGTGAAAGGTGAAAGAAGGCAGCGAGAAAAAGTAGAATGAGAGGGCGTAAGTGCTTCATGACGTCACCACAAGATTTAGCATCTCATTATGCTACATAAAGGGTGGCAGTCTCTTAATTCATTTTTTGCTTCTTAGAACACCTGAGGCTGGGTGATTTATAAGGAAAATACATTTTTCTTACAGTTCTGGAGGCTGGGAGGTCCCAGGGTATAGGCTGGGCATCTGGTGAGAGCCTTCTTCCTGGCGGAGACTCTGCAGAGTCCCAAGGTAACACAGAGCATCACATGGCAAGGGGGCTGAGCATACTAATATGCTAGCTCAGATCTTTCTTCCCCTCTTATAAAGCCATCAGTTCTACTCTCATGTTAGCCCACTGATCCGTTAACCATTAATCTATGTATGGATTAATCCATTCATGCAGGCAGAGCCCTCATGATCCAATAACTTGAAGGCTCTAGGTCTCACTACTGCCACATTGAGGATTGTCAACATAGGTTTCAGAGTGGACATCAAATTATAACAGACAGTGTCAGTCTTTCTTGATAATTCTTAATGTTTTCTACAGGTCCTGGGAAAGCTTTTTAGATTAGGCTCTTAGCATATCATGTCATTGCATATGATGTATGCACATATTTTGAAACATGGATCAAGAAGATATGCTCCACCTATACAGGTAAATAGGGGGAAATTTTGTCTTCAGAGAATATAACAAATTCATGTTTCAGAGTTAAACATGAATTTACACTAAGAATTGTAATTAGCCAAATAATTTTACAAGATGTTCTGCGATTTGACTAAAAAATGTGTATGATCCAAGACCACAGTAATTTTTAGCCTCATAAAAAGATGTGAGTAACTTTAGAAAGGACAGAGATTTGGATTAGCTTGTACATTCACCATTTGCTACCGAAAAGCCAGCATAGAGAACTGTGGTCTATAAGTCACTAATTCCTCAAATATGAAGGTGCCTCTTTGCATATCATATATTTCAAAAAGTTATACATTTTATGATGTTCCTTTAATAGTCTCTATCTACAAAGTAATTGCTACAAACCAGTATTTAAGATAATTATACCGGTTCATATTTTCTAAAAAATAAAAAAGCAACGTAGACAGGAAATTAGCAGCGGAGCAACTGAAAATTAGAATGACTAGATTCTATGTTGAGATTAATAGCCATGCATGTACAAATAATGTTTTTCCATAGAAAATAATCTTTGTGACTTTGGGTTAGACAAAGCTTTTTAGATTTGATGTGACTCATAAAAGAAAAAAATTGATAAATAGGACTTCATCAAATTCAGGATCCTCTGATCTTCAAAAGATGCTATTAATACATTGGAAAAAACAAGTCACAGACTGGGAAAAATATTTGCAAATCACATGTTAGATAAATATCTTGTTTATAGAATATATAAAGGATATTTAAGATGCAAAAATAGGAAAACAACCCAATTTCGAAACTGGACTAAAGATTCGACCAGTCAGTTCACCAGTGAAGATGTACAAATGAAAAAATAAGCACAGGAAAATGGAAATGTTCAAAATCAGTAGTCATTAGGGAAATGCACATTAAAACCACAGTGTGATACTGTATACCTATTAGAACGCCTAAGATGAAAGTGACTGAGTAAATGTTGTTGAGGATGTGAAGCAACTGTTGGCAGCAGACCAGTTGTTGCTGGGGACAGGCAGTGATTATAAAGGGTTAAAGGAAAGTTCTGAGTGTGGAGAATATGTTCAGTATCTTGATTATGGTAGTGGTTTCCTGGCCATGTTTGTATATCAGAACATGTCAAATTGTACACTTTAGGTATGTGCAGTTTCTAATATGATCTTGATAATAAAGCTGTCAATTTTTTCCCCTGTAATATTGTGTCCTTTGGTTTGTATTTCTGACTTAATTGGTGATAACATAGATTTTTTTCCAGGGGTAAATTCTGAAGATATATGACCATTTAAAATATACAAAATAATTGGATGATAAATATAGATTTTTACTCTTTCTGGTATAAATTTTATGTAATAGATCTGAATATTTCTGATAATTTTGACATGCAGTTAATACTGATATGCACTTACTATAACACCCTCAGCCTCAATTGATTTAAATTTTATTAATTTGGCTTATTTAGAAATTTCTATCATTATTTGTTTTCCTCTTTTTTAATACCTTTTTTATGAATATGTTTTAACTTCTATTGTTATAAGCAAAACGTTAGTGTAATGTATGGAATAAAAGGTAGTTATAGAATACAAGTCAGTGTGAAATTGTTGGTACGTGTTACTTCTTTTCTGTATTGGGATTCCATGTAATGAAATATTGCTAAAATAAATAGGCTTTGGGATGGGTCTTGGGGACCTTTTAATTCCTGCTACAGAGAGTGGTGGTAACAGTGTATTTGGTGATAGGGTTTGCCCTGTGTTTACGTGGGTCCTGGGCTCTGGTGTTGGGAGAGATGATAGAAGATAACCTATTCCACCCCTGTATGTTAAGCTGGTATCATATGGTAGGACATTGAAATGGTGGTTTACTCTATAAAAATGAGTTCCAATTAAAAAAAAAGGAAGGGGAGGGAGGCCTTAGAATGCTGGCATTAGATCTTAGTTTTTTTTTTTAAGAGTTTGTGCTTAATGGGGCGTGGAATTTCACTCCAGCAGCACTTATAGCTGCTGCCACATGAAGCTTATTAAGGGGAAGATTTTCTCCCGACACCTGGCCTCTCTCCCTGCTGCCTCTCAGGAGGCCTCTCTCGCCATTGCTTCTGTGTGGACTCCAACAGCTATAATTGGTTTAGATGTGCCGCGAGACCCTACCCGAGTCTTGGGCAGTGCTTTCCCACCGTGGCTGCCATTCGAATCACCACCTCCTTTCTCACCCGTTTCCCCATTGTCACTTTCCTGCCTTAAACATTTCACTAGCTTTTTGCACTTAGAAGAAAAAGCACGCTCCCTGTTGTGTGCAGCATATTCTGACCCTTGTCTCCTATAACCTCCTCTCTAGATACAGTCCTCCTACTCCAGCTGTTATTTGTCCCGACAGTGGCTGCAAACACTTAACTTCTTCCAAGAAGCTCTTATAATTTGATGCCTGGCAAATACTCTCTGGACTTAATAGCATAATGATATCATAATAATAACACTTTCTGCCGTCTGTTGAATGTTTTCTCTAACCCAGACAGTGCGCTAAGTGCTCTACAGGCATTATCTTATAATTAAGTCAGACGCAACAAGCTTGTGAAATTGGTATTATTATTTCCAATTTTTAGGAGAGAACACTGAGGCGTAGAGTTGGAGTAACTTGTCCAGGTTCATACTGTTATTGTGTGCTGGAGCCTGGATTGAAATCTGTCTGTCTGACCCTAAATTGGCTCTTTGGTACTGACTCAGAAGTGTTTTGTTACCGTTAAATTGTAATGATTCCACAACAGTTTCTGGAAGACAGTCTTAGAGCAAGCTGTGGAGTAAAATTCTATTGAAATTCAAAGTAAATATTAATGCAACTTAACCATCTTACTGGAGACAACAAACTTTTCTCAACATATTATGTCTTTATGGTAGTAAGAGATAGTATTGTGTAAAAGTTGGAAATGAACTGTGGAATCAAACAGACGGAGATATGATCTACATACCTGCCATTTATTCATATAGATCTCATTATCGTATGTACCAGATAATATTCTAGGCCACTGGAGATATTGTCAGTGTACAATCCAGTGGGATGATTGAAAATTTTGGTTCTGTACAGATGCTGTTTTTGTCTTGGAGTCTCACAATAGAACCATAACTCTTTTATTGAATCCTGTATAAATGTGATCCATCTTGGACCCTATCCTAAGGGGGTCTGTTTAAGTCAGTGTTGTGACATGGCCTCTAAGGTAATCCTACAGGAAGACTCTAGTGTAGTTTGCTTTCTGTTTTCCTTTCTTTTTTTCCAATTAAAATGAAAAATTAAATTTATTAGATATAATAAACTCAGAGACCTTATATTCTAATGGAGTAGCACAATAAACATAATAAATAAGTAAATTACATTCTGTGTCACAAGATGGAAAGTACTTCGTGGGGTGGGTAATAAGATCAGGTTGGGGGAAAATATGCTGAACAAGAACAAGTTGCAGTGTGAAACATGCAGTTTCTCAGGTGGGTCTCATTGAGATGGTCAAGACCTGAAGGAGGTGAAGGGGTCAGCCAGAGGGAATCTGAGGGAGGAGATGGGAGGTAGTGCCAGCCTGCAGCAGGAGTTTGTAGGCCCTCTGCAGAGCAAAGCAGCCATTGCAGTAGAGGAAATCAAGAGAGAGAAACGCTAGATGAGGTCAGAGAGATTCAAAGTATTTTGCTGGTAAAAATGAAATGAACTAGCCTACATAAGGCACTTAACCAGAGCCTGGCCCAGGGCTACAGAGCCCCTGCCTGCCTCTTCCAGCTGCATCTCCCTCTGCTCCCTCTTGCAAAGTCTTCACTGCATTTATAACAGATGGCTCTTTGAAGGTGCCCCAAATATCCATGTTGTTTTCACCTTTCTACTTTTGCAAACACCTAAAATGCCCTTTGTCCACCGCTTGTCATTTGGATAAACTCCTTCCAGACTCACTTTGGGCCCTGGTCTGAAAAAGACTGTTTTGACTCCCTCTGAGGCAAGCTGATGCTTCCTTCTCTGGAATCACCCTGCACAGTACTGTATTTATATTTGTTAGAAAAATAACACCTGGCTGATGGTAACTAACATTTAATGAGCACATACTGTGCACCATGCACTAAGTCCTTTATTGTGTTTTTCATTTATTTCTCACAGCAATCCTATAAAGTATGTGCTATTGTCATCCCCATTTTACAGATGAATAAATAAAGCCATGAAGAAGTTGGGTAATTTGCCTGAGATCATCCAGCTACTCAGTGGTGGCACCAGGGGGTGAACCCAAGGTTTCTGGCTCCAGGACCTATATTCTTTCATAATCTTTACATTACACTGCACCTCCACCATATTTACTATATACAAGGCAGTATGCACATAACACTGTATTGCAAGTATTTGTGTATGTGCATGCGTCTTGCCTAGTATTTGTGAATTCTTTGAGGGCAGGGAACCATGTTAAATTCACTTTTCCTCTTTGGGGCTTTGCACATGTGCAAAGCTGTGGTGAGCGTATAATATTCTCAATGTAATTTGTTAGACATGAGACATGCTATTCAAAATGTTAAAGAAAATGTGCCATTGGTTCTGAATTTCATTTGGTTTTGAGGTTCATTTTAGTCATGTCATTGTGCTTTTGCTTCTCTCCAGACCAGTATTAAAGAGGGACAGCTACTGAAGCAAACCAGTTCTTTCCAAAGGTGGAAAAAGCGATACTTCAAACTTCGAGGCCGCACACTTTACTATGCAAAGGACTCAAAGGTAACTCGAGAGAATATGAGTTTCAAGCATTTGAGGCTATGGACGGATGTAAAGTTTTGGTCTGTAAGCTGTTTTGTCTTGGAAGTGCACTATAGCATTATTCTCTTACACGAATTCAATATAAATGTGATCCATTGTGGACCCCATCCCAAGCGGGTCTATTTGAGTCAGTCCCGTAGCATGTCCCTAAGAATAATCTTTTAGGAAGGCTCTAGTGTAGTTTCATTTCTTCTTTTCTTCTTTCTTTCCAATTAAAATAAAGCATTAAGTGTAACCTTATTAGATGTAATAAACTCAACATTTTGGGTTTCCTCCTTTTACCTTGTACACCTTTACCTAGCCTTGAGAGAGAGAGCTGCCGTAGTGGCTAAAAATTCATGCTCTGTGTTCAGACGGGAGCTCACATCCCACCTGCAGCATATTCCAGGGGTGGCTGTGGACTGCATGTGCTGTTGAGAGGAAGCCTAAAGGAGAAAATACACATCGAGAGCTTACATAGTACCTGACATAAAATAATCACTCCAGCATGCTAGCAATTAGGGATAAAAATCATATTGAAATCAAATCAAGACTTAAAATAATTTTTATATAACAGTTGAATCAAATAATAGTAATACAATTTTGGGAGAAGCAATTTGTAAAAACTCGTATTTTAGTATTGCTTCAAAAATAAACATTAGGATTTCTGGCTACTGTGCCCGTTGAAGAGTTGATTATTTTCATTTTAAAAAATGTGTACTCCAGATATAATTGGTAGAGTTGTACACCAGGAGGTAAAAACAAGCAAACAGACCTAATTCTAAGTTTATGTATCTATAGAAGTAATAACCATGTAAAATAATCTCATTTTACAAGTCATTATGTTCAAAATTGTCCCTGACCTGGCTCCATCCTGATTTTTCACATTTATCTCTAGACAGCGTTGGCTATTTGACAGCCTCCAGTTTTGGCTCATGCTACCATCATTAGGATGACTTTCCCCCCATCTGTACTTGACAAAGTTCCCTGTTTTCTTCAAGATCCCCTCAAATAGTCCTTATTCCATGATTCACAAGAGAGAGAGATAAGTTGTTTTCTGCTGGATAAATCATCTGTGACCTTCTATAGCATTTCACTGTATTTCTTTTCACTCTTAATTGTCTGTCTTACCTTAAAGTGAGTTTTGTCTGTTTAATCTCCTGTGGTACACTGTAAATTCCTTCCAGTCAACGAACAAGTCTTAGAGTCAGATTGGTTAAATTGAAGTAGACTAGTTGTACAGTCTACTTGAGTTTCAAGTTCAACTGTCAACTACTTAAAGTTTTAGTTTCCGCAGCTCTGGAGGCACACCGGTATGCCTGCCTTGCTGGAAGAATGCTGAATGAGTATGAATAGTGACTGACTAAAAGTGGGAAACATACATTTATTTACTAGGACCTTGCATTTTAAGAGTATACAGAAAAAGTCATCTGCTACTTGCAAAGCAAATTCATCACCTCATTTGAACGCATAGTTATAGATGAGAAAAATAAGATTCAGAAGGTTCAGTTACTGTCGTGAGCTAAGCCAGGACTAGTTCTCAGCTGTCACCCTGCAAATCTGGAAACAATGATACTGCCTCTGCCTCCCTGGCAGAGTTGTCACAAGCTTTACAGAGACTGCACTGTGCATGTGTATGCCACACACTCAGCAGGTTCCCGACAAGTGGTAGCTGTTATGCTTCCAGAGAGCACAGAACGTTTGTATTGAAACAGTGTTCCCAGGGGGTCTTTAAAGTTCTTTTCAGTTTGGGATTTATGGATTAGTTGTGCTTTATGCTTTTATTTTTCGTTTCCAAGAAGAAATCGCAGAGAGTATCACTCACTTAACTTTTTCTATTCCTAATTCCTGATAATAGTCATGACCCGATAGTAAAAAATGTATTGAAGAACATTGAGTTAGGTTTTCTTCTAATGTGTTTGTGTTTTTTTTTCCTTAACAGTCTCTGATATTTGATGAAGTTGACCTCTCAGATGCTAGCGTAGCTGAAGCAAGCACGAAAAATGCTAACAACAGCTTCACGGTATGGTTATATTCTGCTGACTCCCTTCTCAAAAGTGATAGAATGACCTTTCTCTTCAGCATCTACAGAATGCCCTGTTCAGTTACAAACTGTTGTTAACTTATGCATGTTGGAGTTCCTACTAACACAATCAACTTTAAATACATTGTGTATTCTAACACCCAGTACCAGTTATGACTCAGTTAACCTGGGGTTAAATATGCTTTTTAAAAATTTTACAGCTTTTCCTTTCTAATTTTAGTGCTTTAAGTTTCTCACTTCCTTTAAATTAATACTTCCATTAATTCCATTGTTCTTGAGTATTTAAAAAGTTTGTTTACCTTCAGTCTTAAAGACAATATTTTCTCCATCTAGTCTACTTTCACTCCATTTCACTCCAGTTGCCATTGTTCAGTCAGTTGCTGTCGTTCAGGGCTCCACTTCTCACTTAGGTAATTCATTCGGCAGCTCTGTTCCAGTTTGTTCTTTTCTGATGACAGATCCCATTGCTTCAAAAGACCTCACTGGTTCCACATTGCCTGCGAGTTGCATCCCCAACTCAGTCTTCAGATCTTGTAAGGTCATGCTTCAGCATTCTAGTAGTACTGGACAATTGTTTGTCCTCCTGTGTTCCATTAGTACAGCAGCTTTACTTTTCCTGTTCCCTCTGACTTCCGTGATTCCTTCCCTGTCTGTTACTGTGGGAATACTACCAATTCTTCAAAGCTTATTTCAGATAGCCCATTTTTTCCAACTTCTTTCATTCACAAAGTATGGATTGAGTTGCCACTATGTGTTAAGCACAAGAAATTTAGAGGGGAATTTCTCTCAACATATACCTGGTGTTGTTCAGCCCAAGTTCATGTACGCTGAACTTATAACCACATACTCCCTAGGTCCTCAGAGGTGCATTGTTCTTGCTGTGTTGTCACCCCCATCTGTACTCCCTGTCCTCCCTGGAAAGCCACCATTCCTGACAGCAGCATGCAGTGTCCATCCCCTAGGCATGCCAGGGCAGGGGACACAGACTGCTAAACAGGTGCACAGCAGTGCCATGATAGAGGTGAGCACTGGTAGGGGTGGAGGGAAGAGAGGACGCGAATGAATTCAGATGTAGCCTTATTGATTTATGGGCATGTGGGATAATTCATAGTGTAAATATTCCTCTCCATCTCCCCCCATCCCCAGGGAGAGTTTAGTTTGAGAAGAGGAAAGCCAAGAATAGAGTCCTGGGAAAATGTTAAAATTCAAGGTTTAACTAGTAAAGACTGAGAGCATTCTTAAGTAAAGGAGAATCAGGGGTCAGTGATGTGTAAAACCAAGTGGAAGAGAGTTTCAAGATAGATGCTTTGACATGTCGTATACTGTAGAGAGGTCAAGTCAAAGAAGAATTAAAAAGTGATGCTTCAGTTTGTTAACTTGGAGATCATTTGGTCCCATTGATGTGAGTAGTTTCAGTGTGGGGTGGGGCTGGGGGGCAGGCATTAGGCTGCACTGTGAATGCAAAGTGAAAGGCAGGCAGAGACAGGGTATGTAACTGTTTTCTAAAAGC
Source organism: Cebus imitator (assembly GCF_001604975.1). Taxonomy (NCBI): domain Eukaryota; kingdom Metazoa; phylum Chordata; class Mammalia; order Primates; family Cebidae; genus Cebus; species Cebus imitator. Next base: position 1,988,839 of record NW_016107411.1, on the reverse strand, counting down.
TTGGCAGTTAAAAGGAGAACAGAGATAGTAAAATGTTTAGGTAAGAAGATTATTTTAGTTTTGTTGTTGTTCTTTTGCTGTGTTTTAAAAATGATCTTGAATGCATTTATATGAAGAGAGGAGGAATACTTAGAACCAAAAGTAAGCTGATGGGTGTAGGAATCAGAGCACAGGTTAAGAAATCAGCATTGAATGGGAGACAGAAAACTTATGGAGGCAGGTGTGGCCCGGAAGTTTATGTATTTCAAAACCAAGTACTGATTTCTCAGTGCAATTGAAGGATAAAGTTGTCTGCTGTGAGTGAAAGTTGAGGATGGTTAATAGTAGCTTCTGTAGAAAAAGATAATTGAAACTGAACAGGGACCTATAGATGATTATTAAGCAGTGACTGGTGTCTACCAAAGATTAGAGATCAAGTTTAGTAATGTCCTTACTCCCTGTGCTTATGACATTTTCTTTAAGTGGGAGTAGAGAACAAACAAATGAATTGATCCAGGTTTGATGGTTTATAGGACATATTGGACAGAAAGAAAAAGGGAGGGATTGCTAGATATTTTAGGGATTGATAACTCATCCGTCTCCCTGCTCTTACTTCTCAGTTTTTGAAAATACAACACAAGGAGTAGGGGACAGCTTTGGCTGAACAGCATCCAACAACCACTAAATACAGAGCTTCTGATAAATTGTTGGAGACCTAAGGCCAAAATGTTGCTTATTCCTTCTTTCTCCCACTTGAAGGTGGGATAGGGTGAGGTGAAAGAACTTCACCAGTCCCACTAGTAGGATTAGCCACTTGCTTCTCCCTGGGCAGTGAAGAATAATCCTCTTTCTGCTGGAGCCTCATGAAGGGGGAATAAGGGTTCCCCCAATCAAGATTTATGTATTTGTTTTTTAATGCTTTTTATTTTTTAATGACAAATAATGATTGTGCATATTTATGGGATACATAGTGATGTTTCGATACATGTAATATACAGTGATTAGATCAAGGTAATTAGGATATCCATGGTCTCAAACATCGACCGTTTCTTTGTGTTAGAAACATTCAGTATTCTCCTGTAGCTGTTGGAAGCTATAGAATATGTTATTGTTAGCTATGGTCATCCTATGGTGCTATAGAACACTAGAAATTATTCCTCCTATTTAGCAAGAATTTTGTATACTTTAAGAGTTTGATCTGAAAGAGGGTTTCAAAATTTAAGATTTGAAGCATGCATTAATTTCAGGTGAAGATAAGGTCTAAGGTTTTGGAGTAGGAAGTATGTGTTTTGGAGAGATTATTCAAATCCTTTGTACAGGTCTTTATTGATCCTTCAACTAGGCATGTGATCTTTTCTGTAGTATCTTTCTTACAGAATTTAGCATATGCTGCCTTATACTTAGTTAAGTACTTATTTTTGGCTAGGGACAGTGGCTCACACCTGAGATCCCAACACTTTGAGAGGCTGGGGCAGGAGGATTACTTGAGGCCAGGAGTTTCCACCAGCCTGTGGAACGTAGTGAGACCCTCATCTCAACAACAGAAACAAAAATTAGCTGGGTATGGTGGCATGCACCTATAGTCCCAGACACTTGGGAGGCTGATTGCTTAAGGAGTTTAAGGCTCTAGCGAGCTATGATCCCAGCCTGGGCAATAGAGTGAGACCCTGTCTCAAAAAAAATTTTTTTTTACTATTTATTTTTACTATAACCTCCTTGAGGATAGGGACTCTGTCATACATTTTATCTCATAGTGCCTTATCCATAAGTATTTATTGATTTTAAGTAATAAGATGAAAGTTTATTTTAGGCATATGAAGACTGTTTGTTGAAATATTTTCAGGAAGTTTCTTCATTCAGCCAAACACTATCTTTGTTTATTGGACTAGAAATACAGGGACTGGTTGGGCACAGTGGCTCACGCCTGTAATGCCAGGAATTTGGGAGGCTGGTGGTAGGATCTTATGAAGTCAGGAGTTTAAGACAAGCCTGGGGAACATAACATAGACCAGCCTGGGACACCCCGTCTCTACAAAAAAAAAATATACAAAAATTAGCCAGGTGTAATGGTGCATGCCTGTAGTACCAGCTCTTCTGAAGGCTGAGATGGGAGGATTGCTAGAGCCCCAGAGTTTGAGGTTGCAGTGAACTGTGATTGTACCACTGCTCTCCAGCCTGGACAACAAAGTGAGACCTTGTCTCTAAAACAAAACAAAACAAAACAAAACAGAAACAAAAACAAATATAGGGACTAAAAAGGCAGATTGCTTAGGGTTTTAGAGCAAATGAATTTGGTAGAACTTTCTAGGGTATAAAACGGAGCAAGAGACATGTTTTTAATCAGCAATTGACAAATCTCCTGTCTTTAAATATTTAAATATCTTACCTACCTCAATTATTGTGACTGCTACTGATGCTGTTATTGTGGCTTGTTCATGTCAAAGGTTAATGGTGTAGTTTGATGTATTATGGTTGGAGGAGCCAGGAATGGCTAAATTCTACTTCATTTCAGCCATCCCTCCTCTTGCTGAAGTTTCTAAGGGTGATGTATTGACAAAGTACAATAGTAAATGGAAACTACATAAATAGTAAATGGAAAATGGAAAACCTGTACTTTGCCTGAAAACGCAGGGCTGAACTCTGGTAAAATGGGTTCTAAAATGCAGGGCAGTGACTGACCTAACCTGGAAAATTCTTCAGTATTGTTTCTGTGACATTCAATTGGTATGAGTGAGTTAGGCTTCAGCAGGGGACACAGACACTAAGAGAGTCGTGTCAAAGGATTGGGAGATGATTTACATACAGTATGATCACTCTTCCTTTCTTGTACAGTATTTCACTCCCATCTGTGGAGTTAATAAGTTTTTTTAGTTATCTAAATTGCCTCAGGTATTGTATTAGTTTTCTATTGCTGTATAACAACCAACCACAAACTTAGTGGCTTAAAAAAACAATGCCCATTTATCTCAGTTTTAATAGGTCACATAGTGTTGCTAGATTCTTCTGTTCTAGGTCTTATGATGTAAATAAATAGATATGGGCTGGGCGAGGTGCCCCACATCTGTAATCCCTGTACTTTGGGAGGCCAAGGTGGGTGAGTCACTTGAGGTTAGGAGTTTGAGACCAGCCTGGCAAACATGGCGAAACCCCGTCTCTACTAAAAATACAAAAATTGGCTGGGCACGGTGGCTCATGCCTGTAATCCTAACACTTTGGGAGGTCCAGGCAGGTGGATCATTTGAGGCCAGGTGAAACCTCCATCTCTACCTAATATAGAAAAATTAGCTGGGCGTTGGTGGTGCATGCCAGTAGTCCCAGCTACTTGGGAGGCTGACACTGGAGAATTGCTTGAACCTGGGAATCTGAAGTTGCAGTGAGTGGAGATCGTGCCACTGTACTCCAGCCTGGGTGACAGAAAAGGAAAAGAATAGATATGACAAATTTTTATGTATACTTTTATTGCCTCAAATTGGGCTAATTTTAGCCATGGTTTGAGTTTATGATTTCACAAGTGTCTTCTGCCATAGTCAACAACAATAAAACCTACTACCAATGAAAGTATATTTTGTTACTTTAGGCAGTAGCGATGTGATTAGGGAATGGAAAAGAACAATTTCTGACAGCCTTTAGGTTAATGTTTATTAATGTATTTGTAGTTCAAGCCAGGCATGGTGGCTCACGCCAGTAATCCCAACACTTTAGAAGGCTGCGGTGGGTGGATCACTTGAGCCCCAAGAGTTCAAGACCAGCCTGGGTAACATGGTGAAACCCTATCTCTGCAAAAAATGAAAAAATTAACTGGGCATCGTGATGCATGTCTGTAGTCAAAGTTACTCAGGAGGCTGAGGTGGGAGGATTGCTTGAGCCCGGGAGGTGGAGATTGCGGTGAGGCAAGATCACACCACTGTGCTCTAGCCTGGATGACGGAGAGACGCCGTCTCAAAAAACAAAAGAAGGAAAAAAAAAGGAAAAAATAATAATTTATTTGTAGTTTAAGTTCAACCATGGCATTTTCTATGACTGTTAAATCAATAAAATGTTCTTTTGTATTATTCATTTAAAAAATTTCATTTAAAAAATTTGATTGCTATCTGTATGGTGATTTGGAAGTTTCATTTTTGCTTTAGCATTTTTATCTTTAACACAGCCCTATGCTGTATGTGAATGTATTCCTCCCATGTGAGGCTGGAGAGAATTGACCTCCTTTTGCTGACACTGGTGCCACCCTAGGAAAGGGATCCCAGACCTCCTGATGTTTAATCCAAGACTCTTTCCAATCACACAGGGTCCTTTCCATCTGGGTAATCTCTGCCTCTGCTGTTCTCTTTCTTCCTCAAATACTTCTCTCTTTCTCACTAATCAGGATATGTCTATCCCCAGGTTTTTTTTAAATTTACCCAATTTTTAGAGGATAGGAGCTTAGACCATGAAAGTCAGACAGCCTGGGTTTGGGTCCTGACTTGGCTACATCCGGTTATGTGTCCTTAGACAAATTGGTTAACCTTTTTAAATCCCAGTTTCCTCATCACTCATTGAGAATAACAAGAGTGCCTGCCTCATATGGTTATAAGGATTAAATTAAATGTGATAATACACCACAATACCTAACACAGTGATGAGCACATGCAGTTTAATAAAAGGGGCTATTATTTTTCTGAGCTTATCATTTCCCTATTTCCAAGTGGCTGTATGTTGCTAATTCCTATAAGTTTGGGAATTTGGAAGAAGAATGTGGATGAACTTTATCTTGAGAAAACATTCCATGCTGCTTATCTTTCAGAGGTATAGCAAAGATTTAGTTCCACTTTTATCTCATATTAATAACTATGACTGGGAATAATAAATGGAATTATAATCTCACCTTGTTAGGTAAATGTTATTTGTGAAAGAAGAGCTATTTAATGATACAAAAGTCATCACGATCACATGGTATATGTTAGGGTTTCAAAGCATGCTATTCAAATGACTGTTTTCTTTAAATTTTAATGAAGATTACACTAAATCTTAAATGAGTCACAATTTTAAAGATATTATTGTATTGGCATTGTTAAAACTTCTTAGAGGAGTTTGCTAGAGAAAGTAGCATGTGTTTTTTTGTTTGTTTGTTTGAAGTAGAAAGAAATACAAAGGTAATATATGTCATTTGTGTAACTACTCAACATTTTCAGGGGGTGGTCTGTAGGTGTGTGTGAAATTTCACGGTACTGCACATTCACACTGGATTACTCGGTTGATGAAACACAGGCACCCTCTGGTAACACTTATATTTAGAATTAAACGATCACTGGAACAAAGAAGGATTTTAGTTCAGGGGTCACTTGCCACAGCAGATGGGACTAAAGTTTATTAGCATTAGATTATGATTCTTTCTATGAGGTTTTAAAAAGTCTACATAAAAAGACGCCAATAAACATGAGAACATACTCTTATGGCGCATCAAATATCAGAAATTATGCGTTCATAATATAATTGAAATGAGCAGTCTGGGTTTTAGTGGTACAGAAGAAAATGTTCTTAAGAATTCCTTTAATGTTTCCTTTCTATTTACTCTGCTTTTCTTTTAGCTTCCTCCCGGTTAATATAGTTTATTTCATCTCTCTCTTAGAGGGAGATCACATCCTTTGAACTTAAAAAGCTGTCAGTTTACTTTTCTCCATTAATCTATCAATATTTACTTACAAAGGAAATGACTAAAAGTTATTTTCTTTTCATATCACTTGTGAATGCACACACACAAAAGGTATTTAGATTATCACCTAAATAAATAATCACTGACAAATAAGTTGCCCATCTTATTTGATATTTGTTGTAATTGTTGTTTTTGTTCTGAATGCCTTTTCTGATAACTCATTTAATTCTTTGTATGAATCCTAGAGTTTAAGAATGATTATGATCCCCATTTGATAGATGGAGAATCTGAAATAGAGAGGCTGACATCTAATATATGTAATGACTAGAATCCAAACCCGTCCGCATCATCTGGCCTCAGTTTATATCTTCATGACTTTGCTATGCTGCGTTTTTATTGTGGAGTTTTAAATGAATGTGGTTCAGACAGTATTCCTGTAACTGGTTATTACATGTTCAGTTCTTTTCTACAAGTTAAGCAGAGTTTTGTACTGCGTCACCAGATGTATAGCAAGCACTTGCTGGTCAGACTACAAATTTAGAATATTTCATTGTATTTTGGGTACTGTATTTTAAAGAGAAATGTTGACTAAAGACCTCACAGAGGATGGTAACCTATATTATGAAAAGGTCTGGGAATTCTGGGGTTGATTGGCATTTAAGGGCACTCTTTATTTTAAAAATTTGGGAAAATGTGGCAGATGTCTTTTTAATATTTGGGCATTATCATGTAGGCGAGGCTGTAGACAGGTTTTGTGTTACTGCAGTGTGCAGGACCAGTGGTTGAATTCATGGAGTAATAATTCAAGTTCAGTGTAACAGAGAACTTTCTAACTTGAGTCATCTGATAGAACAGGCCCCTTGTGAGGTAATAGCTCTTCCCATTGTTAGAAATCTTTAGACATCTCATTCCCTGTGAGCTGAAAGGGGTCTTCAAAAAGAGAGTTCTCAAAGCAGACACAACTTCAAGTACTGAAATAAATTTCTCAAGGTTAGATGGCTAATATTAGGGCACAGCTAATATGGAATTCAGAGCTCTCAGCTCTTGATGTTTGTTGGAGTAGGCAAAGAAGAGTGGATTTAGAGACTTCTGGGCACTATGCTAGACACTTTACACATGGCGGCTCCTTATACCACAGAGCAAGAACTAAATGGCCATCTTTCTAGAATGCAGTTGGGGAGATCTTTGCACAGTGTGTGCATGTGAGAAGGGGTAAGGAAAGATGGTAAAAACTGAGATTTCCTTGCAGATACAAAGACTGTGTCTTCTTTATCACTGAATCCCCAAGGCTAACACGGTACCTGGCACAGAGGGAAAGCTAATAAATATTTGTTGAATAAATGAAGGGATACGTCCTGGTTGAATGAATGAATGAGTGACATTAGAAAATTGTTGTGGGTTTTTTTGGACAAAAAGTATTAGGTCATGTTTTGGCTTAGAGAACAGTTTTCTAATCCCTCCCCATGATGCTGGTTTATATATATTATACACACAAATTCTTGCATCCTCATTGAAATATTTATGTAATGACTTAAGACTATTTTATACCATGTTTACAAATGTGATTCTTGCCTTTCATTAATCATTGCAGTGGTCCCACTTTTGCTTACATAATTATTAGATGACTGATAGCAGCAAACCTCATATTTTAACATTTATATTAGTTAAAATATTTTATAGCTATCTAAATTGATGCCATATTAATGCAATTGAAGTGATTGGGATTTTTGCCTTTTAAAACTGATTTATGTACAATTTAGATGGCTTTATACCCAGAAAGCTGATAAGTTATGTTAAGTTTAAAATTTGTATTCCTTTTTCTATATCTTAGAAATTAGGGGCATTTAGAAATGAAATATCATTGTTTCTGTGGGTGTTTCATATTTATCGTTTAGTGATATAGCATCTTTTCTAAGACTAACCCAGAGAAATAGCTCTTAAGGTTATTATGGGCTTCCTCACACCAAAGTCCTAGGGCATAAGAAACCTTTGGTCCCTATGTAGCTAGATGAAAATCTTGGGGTAAAGATAAGGTGTGGCAGAAGAACAGAACCTGTGTCTCCACCTTCACTAGTAGCCTTCCAGATATCTTTCAAATGGACTTTCTAAAGTAAGGTAATACCCAATGAGTGTGTCCTTGGTTATTCTGCCAACTCTAGAGCTCTGGGAACCTAGGGCTTCCTTGCAAAAATCAGACTGTGGGAACCCCAGAACATAGATCAGTTTCATGAAAGGGTACGTGGTGGTTAATAGACACTACAATAGGTGGGAGAGGTCACTTGTCCTCCAAAGAACTGTGTTGAAGGTTGAGTCAGGATGTCATGATCGTTTGCCAGGCTTGGTGTTTCTATTTTCCCCTTGCCCTGGGAGTGATCTTACTGAAGATCCATGACTCAGGGAAAATAGAGTCCTCCTGATCAGTAACCTTCAATCTGCTGCCTCCAGTACTTTTTCTGTCCTAGACTGTTGCCCAGCAGCCCACTCCCCATCTACCTGTCCTCTTCCAGGACTGCCCTTAGAATTCATTCATTCATTCATTTAACAAATATTTATCGAGAATTCATTTTACATATCAGACATTTGTGCTAGATTCTGGGTATACAGTGCTAAATAAAAAGAACTGGCCACTGAGTACCAAATTTTTTAAAAGTTTTACTCAAATTTAAACAAATTTAAAGGCTGTGCTGTCTGCCATCAGGGATAGGTCCTTGTCTTTAAAGTATGTGGCCTTGGGAATAGGATTGTTTGGATACAAAAAACCAGGAACCCACCTCCCAACTGAGACTGGAAACTGTGCCATGACAGGGGCCTGGGTTATAGGAAAGACGGTGGGAGATTACAGTCTTCTTAGAACTTGAGGCCCAGACCATTCAGGATTCCACAAACAAACTTCTCTGACACTAGTTCATCTGCTCCTCTCCATAAACATGCCCCCCCCCCACAGTATTTCTGAGGTCCAGTGCTGGCCGCTGTGTAGAACTTTTTAATCCTGAGTCTGAACATCCGTGTTTTATGAAGCTGGTTTCCTAGATGGCCTTTAGCCTTCGGCATTCTGTGGATTGCCAGTGGCAGACTGCTGTCACATGAAAAGCTTAGCCAGTTATAACCTTGTGGGCGTGCCATGTTGTAACTCCCAGGGAGTGCATGGCCCTGTGCTGTGCTGCCTCCTGCCCTTGGGGCGGGTTACAAATCTGCAGTTCACGCATGTGCTCCTAAACAAGGCCTTTTGTAGACTCCAGTTAGATGGTCTAGAGCTGATACTGTCATTGTCACTGTGATCCTGTAGACAAAGCTTGTCGCTGTGTGGAGGTGAACTTCTGAAACCTGTCTCTTCCGAGAGTTACTGCATGAAAACAGGCAAGAATAGGTCAAGTTTTGGACCAGCAGCCCGAGTTCCACCAACCGTCCTGTTATACAGAAGCTTCTAAGCTATGCAGACTGCTATGGAAGGTTTATTCTTATTTTTCCCACCTGACTGATGTACTTTTTGAAGAAGGGCTATGGAATTTACCTAGACTTCATGTGGTCTTGATGTGGCTGAAGTGTTTTGTTGAAGGCTCTTTAGTCCTGTACTCATTTAGATTGACTCTGACTTCTCATGCCTATTTGTGGCGCAGACTAAAGGCGCAAACTCTGTTAAAGACCAAGACTTGTCTCATGTAAGTACCCGGAATAGGGGCCTAATACAGTAAAAGAAACTACTGACAATAAAAAAATTTTTTTAATCCCACTATAAATATCTGCATATTAGCAAAAGAGAGCCTGCTACCCAATAACCATCTCATTGAAACAGCTGAGCTCTGAAGAGTTTTAATATCTTGACAGTTCTGTACTGGCTAGCACGATAGTGTTCTGTTTGCTAAGATTTTTTTTAAGTCCCATAACTCCTTGAAAGCCAGAATCTTCGGTGTTAACTATAGTTTCTTCACTATACCTGTTAAGAAATAAGGTATAGCAGGGAGGCATAGTGCTCAAACTCTCCAGAAAATCCCAGAGATGTTTGCAACCCTAGGCCTCATGAGCAACCCAAGCCTGGTGGAGTCTTGAGTCACCCTGAAGGGGCCCCCAGTGATGGGCACCTAGAAATGGTTCCATGTCCATTACAGCTGGTCTTATTGACAACTCCAGAATTGGGCTTTACATCCTGTATGAAATGCTCCAAAAATATAAACACATTGTGATACTTCACAGATTTTGGCTCCATTAGACAATTTAAATCATCAACCTTTTCTTTAAAAAAAATTAAAATAATTTTAGGTTTGTCTTTTAAAACTGATTTATGTACAATTTAGATGGCTTTATACTCAAAAGCTGATAAGTTATGTTAAGTTTAAAATTTATATTCCTTTTTCTAGATCTTAGAAATTAGGGGCTTTTAAAAATGAAATATCATTGTTTCTGTGGATGTTTCATATTTGTCTTTTAGTGATATAGCATCTTTTCTAAGACTAAGCCAGATAAATAGCTCTTAAGGTTATTATGGGCTTCCTCACACCAAAGTCCTAGGGCATAAAATAACACTAAGGAAAGCCTATTATTCCTGTAAGACTTTATAATAATTTAAGGTGTTTTTAATGTAGATGAAAAAATAAATTATTCATTTGTTTCTGAAATCTTTTTGGAGTATCCTATAATCCATAAGAAGTAATAGGCACATAGGTATTTTTATATTATATTAATATCTCACTTCATTATTTCAATAAGTCCATGGGGCATTCTTCCTTCCATTCAACAGATGGAGGAGGTGAGGGGTGAGGCTCAGATAACTGAATTTGTGTAAATTTACTTAGTTATCAAGTAGCATAATTAATATTTAAAGCCTGTGCTCTTTCCATGAGAATGATAGTATATGAGAAGTTTGAAGCACCAATAATTAGAGTAAAATCACATTAACCAAATAAAAGCCCAGTTAGTCTGGCCATTCCTAGTGAATCCTTATTACCTTCAAGTGAGAAGAAAGCTCACCTAGGACATGTACCAGCTGGCAGTGATTAGAGCACCTGTGCCGTGCATTGGTTCTTGCAGTCACTAGGCTGATGGACAAGAGAGGATTAGCAAATTTGATCCCCCTTTGCACTTTAGTCTTAGGTAAGGATTTAATTTCCAACAAGAAAATCATGAAATTAGTTTCAGGCAGAAAGAGATTTTCTGTTTACTTGTTCCTGCCTCACACATTTTTGTGGTCTCTGGATCCAGTTTAAGCTTCGCTGAGCCCAAATCTCAATTTATGAAGGCAAAGATAGGTTAGTACTTCCAAGAGACAAGCGAGAGTCTAGTCGGCAACAGACAAGGGAAGTCAGAAGCAAGATCTTCCTATTGACAATTAGGCAGGTTGAGTGTTATCTAGTTGGAGATTTTATTTTTTAGTTGTTTACTTTGTTGGTTGCCACAGGTTGAGACCTGCTGGTAGAAGATCTAAGGACTTTGGGAAGGTCCTGGAACTCAGGTTGTATTGGCTGATCAGGGTTGGGGTGGAGGGTTGGCCAGCTGTCAGGATACTCTCAGAACCTTCTGGTAAGCTGCCTCCACTGAGATGGAACTCAAGGCAGAAGTTAGTCTTTATATCTTGGAGATAAACAAATTAACAGTAAGAAACTATTAAAGAGAGCTGACATCTTAGAAAGTGTGGCTATACATCAGCCTTGGCCCTTGACATCAGGACTTGTTAAGGCCCCTTCCAGCAAGACTCAGTGATGTCTTCCATTGATCCAAACACCAGGCAGTGCCCAGTCATGTAGTCTGTTGGAATCACTTGGTAGGGTTTCTTGTTTCTGCAAAGGGGATGCTTTTACATACTTCATTAATGATTTGTAATAATCTAGCACAACACTATTTAGTATGAAATGTCTGACAGTAGTTAGCTACTAGGGGAGTAACCAGCAGCCATATAGGCCTACTATTTCAAGTGGCAGGAGTCACAGTATTCTGTGTTATATAGATCTCATGTTTGTAAGAGTAGTTTGGCCTTTGTGGTCTGGTTTCTGTGCAAATTTTGGTCATTTTATTTTTCAGAATTCCATCAATAAAGGGTGCTAACAATAACAAATTAATTTTTCCCAGTTACTTGACAGTATTATTAGAGCTGCCCCACTGATTAGAACCATAATGTGAGAAAAGCTGTCAGTACAAAGCAGTTAATCCTTCTCTCTTTGGAGCCTTTGTAAGAGTTCAGATTTTGGGGAGGGTTTTTTTTATTTATTTTTTTATTTTTTGTACAGGTACAGTATTCATGTGAATATATTTTAGGTTGCCATGTACCTTTTTAGGAAAATGTAGAATCATTTCCACCAGCAAGGGCAGACATGATTATCCTCAAAATGACTGTAAATAAACTTCTAAAAGACTTTAGCCTGAAGTTTAACACAGTATCAAGATACACACTTTACAGGATAGAGTATAAAGAAAGTTTTCAACTCTTTATCAGTGCCTTCACTACTATCATTGTCTGGAATCAGCAGGGGTAGTGAAGTGTGCCATTTATGTGTACAAAGACATGTATACAAAGATATGATTGCATGTTGTAATAGCAAAAGATTGGAAACAACCCAAATGCACAAGTTAGAGACTGGTTGGAGTAAATCGTGAAATATATCATGCAATGGAATGTTATGCAACCGTTAAAAAGGTGAATGAGCTCTGTCTGTAGCAAACCAGACTTCAAGTTTTCTTCAGTGGAAAAAGCCAGATGCAAACAGTGTGAATTATAAGATGTTACTCTGTGTGTCTTTGTGTGTGTGTGCACACATGCATGCATTTAAATCTCGAAAGAGCATATAATTGTTGTATATGGGTAGAATATCCCTGGAGAGAAACACAGGAAGATAAATATTTGCCTTCAGTAAAGGAAGTCAGTAGCTGGGGGGCAGGCTTAGGAGGGATATGTGCTTTTCATTCTAAATACATTTTGAATTTTGTATCACAGATGATTATTGCCTATTCAGAAATTTTTTTTTGAGACGGAGTTTCACTTTTGTTACCCAGGCTGGAGTGCAATGGCCTGATCTTGGCTCACCGCAACCTCCGCCTCCTGGGTTCAGGCAATTCTCCTGCCTCAGCCTCCTGAGTAGCTGGGATTACAGGCACACGCCACCATGCCCAGCTGAATTTTTGTATTTTTAGTAGAGACGGGCCACCTTCTGGATGCATTTGATAGGAGTGATGGATTTAGCAGGAATACCACCTTGGACACTGTCAGGATGTTCCCAGAAACCAGGATAAGGGCAGAGATCAGCTTGTCTGCCCTGGAAAGGAAGGAAGGGCTGGATGAGAGACTTTGTGCAGAAGGACTGGAGAGCTCTGGCCAAAGGGAGGGGAGAAGGAGAGGAGGAAGTAAATGCAGAGTTATTGATTTGAGGAGGGTTGGTATATAAATGATGCCTTTAATTAAGGGTTGAAAATGGGAATAAAAGTAGGTTAGTGGTGGTGGGTGTGAAAAGAAGACGTCAGTTCTGGACATTGTGAATTTGAAGTGACGTAAGATACCTGGTGATGTCTTGCAGGCAATTCAGAGAACAGCTTTAAACACTATGAACGTGGCATAAAGCACTTATTTGGTATCATTTTCATAGCTCTTTTGAACTTTTTAGCGTACTCAGATATCTTTTCCATTCCTTAAGTGTGATTATGGTGTAATGGAAAAATCAGATTTTAAAAACATTTTAGTTTCGTGGTGACCAATACAAAACAAGATAATTATTTTGTTTTGAAATTTCACATTACATATGTGTCTTGTACAAAGCCATTTACCGTTATAACCTAAAAGAGCTTGTGCCAAGGGAATGAGCCTAATGGATTGTTCCAATCTCTGGTACAGCCTGAAAATATTAAATGAATGGTAAAACATTTAATGTGTCCATTAACTAATACTGCTAATTTACAGTGGGAGGGTATGTGAGAGCCTACATAAATAATTTCTAAAGTCACTGTGATCTCTGTAATTACAATTAATACTGAAAAAGCTTGTCAATTTCCCATGTGGATTGTAATAGTTCCAATACAATGCCATGTGTTAATATATATCTTGTAAATATTTTGTTCTCTGAAGGTGCCTGGTTTACATAGACTTGCTTATGTTAGTGAATGAAGTCATTATTACTATTATTATTATTATTAACTAGCACTTTTGCATCTCCTTTCTTACTCACCACTTAAAAATACACAGTAAGGCTTAAGGTTGAGATGCAACTGTGCAGCAGCCCCGATTACTGTTTTTAAGGGGAGAAACAGTGAGCAGCACGGCAGTCTTTTCTGCCTGTCCTTTCAGGATAGTGTCAGTAAATTCTTTGCCATTCTTCCAATCTCTCTTAGATGGCTAGAAAGGAAGACAGATATAGTTTCAAATCCTACCTACATGTTGTGACCTTGGAAAGTTGCAAGCCTTTCTAAGCCTCAGGGTCCTCCAGGAAAGGATTGCTTGCTACTCTTTGAATTATGTGGATGAAATCAGATGATATACCTGGCCTGTTATAATTACTCCACAAGTGGTAACTTAGTATTTTGGAATTGTGAAATGATTTTAACTCCAAATGTGAATGCTGTAGCCATCTAAATCCTCCCTCTCTGTCACTCTTCACAATCAGCTAGTCAGCAAGTCCCATTACTTCTCTGTAACCTCCTAAAAATCTATGGAATCCTTTTCTTCTCTGTCAGCCGCTGAAATCTTCATGGAGTGCTCCTATGCACAGCAGCCTCACTGCACCCTTACCTCATGTGCTGTCATGGCTTTCCTGCCATTTCATAAGAGTGCACCCATGGCTTTCCACCACCAAGGGGACCATCCACACTGCTGCTCTGCCAGTTATCTTCCTAAAATGAGTATCTGGTTTGTGTCTCTTTCCGGCTTAAAGCCCTTTAGTAGCAGTGCTCTGTCACTTTTAGGATCAAATCTGTACTCTTTAGTGTGGTTAAAAGGTTTCTTATAATTGCACCTCTGATTTTATTTTCCATTTGCAGCCCATTGTTGTCATATTATACTATTTACAATACCCAGCCCCTGCCTGATCTCTCTTCTTCAATGTGTTCCTGTATTCCGTGGTTTATAGTATCTACCATGCCTTTTCTTTCTCCCTCCTTCTGGCTTCTTCCCCACAGACATACACATAAAATCTTACTTGCCTTTGTCACCCCTACTTTTTTTTTGGGGGTGGGTGAGAGACAGGGTCTCACTCTTGCCCGGTCTGGAGTGCAGTGGCGCGATTATAGCTCACTGCAACCTCATCTCCCGGGCTCTGGTGATCCTCCTGCTTCAGCTTCCCCAGGCATACAACACCATGCCAGGCTAATTTTTAGATTTTTATAGAGAACAGGTCTTGTGATGTTGCGCAGGCTGGTCTCAAACTTCTGGCCTCAAGTGATCTTCCCACCTTGGCCTCCCAAACTGCTGGGATTATAGATACGAGGCACTGCTCCTCACCTCTTCCTCCCTTCTTATTTGAGTGTCTTCTTCCCCAACAAAGCATTCTCAGTCTTTAGTCTTGGTTGGTTTCCCCATCACTGTGTTCTCGTTGGCACCCCAGGGACTGAAAGCGTGGGTATAGTTCATATTATGAAGGATCTTGTAAGCCATGCCAAGTGGTTGAGAAGATGACAGGAACCACTCCATTGAAATTAGTTTCACTTATCTGTGTTCCCCCATTGTACTGTGAGCTCTCTGAGTGAAAGGACTGGGTGTTTCATTTCTGTTTCCTGTAGGCTATAACATGGGCAGAAAATAGGAATAATTTGTATTTTCTAATGAATAAAGGGATGGATTTCAAATGGAGAGTGTGAGTTTTAAACTATCACCATAGGTGACCGTCAGCACTTTCCTCACAACCTTATAGCTTATCTAAGCTTCATCTTTGCCCGTCACTGAAAACGTTAACATAGGCAGTTATGGGGTTGTTTGTCTTGTAGAATAAAGTCACAAAACAGACATGAAGTAGGTGCAGTCAGAAAATAATCAAATGTTAATATGTAAGTAGAGAAAAGTGCTATAAAGATAAAAAGTAGCATGTCGTGATGGAGAAAAAAAAGGCGAGATCTTCTTAGATGAAGTTATCAGGGAAAACCAGAAAAACTCTTATTTCTCAAACACTTGGTTATTGAACTCACAGAGAACTCACAAACTTGCAAACACTATGCAAACTACATAGAATTATGCTGCAGATTTGTGTGGCTTCCCTATCAGTTTTGAATTCTTTTATTTACCTTTGGTAGTTGTGATTGAAATACGCTCGCTTTATATTGGCAGTCTAATATTAATTGATTTTAGTCTGGTCTTAGAGTACTAAGATTTTTTAGATTTTTAAAACCAATTTTAGTCATAAGACATAGCAATTTATTATATTGCTAAATGAAATTATGCATAATTATTTTGAAAATTATGATAGAAAAAATAATTTTGTTATTAGTAATCTGAAACTTTCTGTATCTTAACCCTTCTATTTCTGTTGATTTTTCTATTTTTGATGACATTTGCAATTTTAAAGCTTCATATAATAAAATATAGCAAAATGAATTGTGCCCTAGACAGGGTTCTATGGACCACATGAAGGAGCTTGAGAAATAGGCCCTATTTGGCTGGTATAACAGGAGAAAGAGGTTGTGATTTAAAGCTGAAAGACCTGATGACATCTTCTGCCTCTGTGACTTTAAAAAAGTTACATTTCTTTTTACCTCTTATATAAAGAAGTTACATGGAAGATTAAATGAGATAGTGAATATGATCAAATTGATGGCAAAGCACTTTGAAAATGTAAGATGCTGCAGAAATAATCCTTCTGTTTATCAAAATCAGAGCCCCATAAGTGTCCTATTTTTAATGAACTTAATTATTAGTTCCTTTGGAAAAAAGTTGTTTGTATCCATAGATATTAACTGATATTATTGAAATTACAATTATAGTAAAATAGGTTTCAGGTGTTATTGATTTACCAGTTCATTATTACTATATCAAAATTTATAATTAAGTATTGTTTATTTATGGGTGTGGTAGGCTAAATAATGGACCCCCAAAGATGTTCACATCCTAATCCCTGGAACTTAAGGAATGAATGCATATTACCTGGCCAAAGGAATTTTGTAATTGTGATCATGTGATCTTCATATGAGATGCTCCTGGCTTATCTAGGTGGGCCCAGTGTAATAAGAGGGAAGCAAGAGGAGTCAGAGAGTCAGAGAAGATGTGACTGTGGAGGCAAGAGGTTGGAGAGATGCCAGCAAAAACATGGATTCTCCCCTAGAGCCTAGAATCTCTGGAAGGAATGGAGCCCTCCCAACATCTTTATTTTATTTTTTTCATTTAAAAAATAGATTTAGAGGGTAGAAGAGCAGTTTTGTTACATGGATATATTGCATAGTGGTGAAGTCTGGGCTTTTAGTGTAACCATCATCTGAATAGTGCACATTGTACAAATTAAGTAATTTCTCATCTCTCACCCCGCTCCCACCCTTTTGAGTCTCCAGTGTCCATTATTCCACACTATCTCCATATGTGCACATTATTTAACTCCCACATATAAGTGAGAACATGTGGTACTCCTGCTTCTGAGTTATTTCACTTAAGATTAATGGCCTCTAGTTCCATTCATTATTCTGCAGAAGACATGATTTTATTCTTTTTTATGGCTGAGTAGTGTTCCATGGTCTTATATATATAGACCATGGAGTGAATATATATATACACACCACATTTTCTTTATACAATCATCTGTTGGTGGATACTGGATACTTAGGTTAATGGAAATTTAGGTTGATTCCCTATGTTTGCTATTGTTAATAGTGCTGCAATAAGCATATGAGTGCAGATATCTTTTTAATATAATGATTTCTTTTCCTTTAGGTAGATACTCTGTAGTGGGATTGCTGCATCAAATGGTAGTGCAATTTTTAGTTCTTTGATAAATCTCTACACTGTTCTCAATAGATGTTGTACTAATTTACATTCACACCAACAATGCATAAGCATTCCCTTTGCTCGACATTCTTGCTAATACCTGTTGTTTTTTTCACTTTTTTGTAGTAGCCATTCTGACTGCTGTAAGATAGTGTCTCATTGTGGTTTTAGTTTGCATTTCTCTCATGATGAGTGATGTTGAGCTTTTTTTATATGCTTCTTGGCCATTTGTATGTCTTTTGAAAAATGTCTGTTCCTGTTCTTTGCCCACTTTTTAATGAGGTTATTTGTTGTTGTCATTTTGTTCAACACCTTGATTTTAAACTTCTGAAATTTACAACTATAAGGGAGTACATTTGTGTTGTTTTAAGCCACTAAAATTGTGATAATTTGTTACAACAGCAATAGGAAACTAGTACAATGTGGATTGACTAAACATTAATAACCATAATTTGTTTGAATTCTAAGAAATTAACTTCTAGCTTTGACCAATAGTCTTCAAAAGAAATGGTGATTTATTATTGAACATATGATTATATATGTGTGTATACACACACACACACACACACACACACACACACATCTATATATAAATCACATAATAAGATACCCCAACAAGTAACACATAAAGCCTTTCTTGGTGATTCCTCAGGGCCAGGTCCTTTGTCATGTTCTTTTCCCAGGGAAGGCAGGGCAGGAGGGCACAGCTGCACAGGGACCTCTTTATTCTCAATGGTTTCACTATCTCCTTCTATTTTTGTTGCTCTGGTGGATCAGAGTGTTCTGTGAAGTAACAGAACCTTGACTCGGAAATACAGGCTTAAAGACATTAAGACAGGACAGTTCCCTCAACCCCTCTGCAGGACTTAATGACAGGAGTGGGAGGGGTGGCTCATTTTGCTTGGGCAAGTTTAAACCCCTTGTGGGAGGGAGAGCATGTGGGCAAGTAGGTGCTGGGGCAGGGTGAGTGCTTTTGGCTTCCAGCCCCATGGTAGCATCCAGGGGTGTGTTACAACTAATGTTCTTTTAGCAGTTGCTGTTTATAGACGGCTAAGTGTTAACCAGCTCAGTGGAGAGTCAGGGTGACAGCCTTTTACACCCTGCCCTCTTGGTACCCAGGTCCTTGTCTGTCATCCAGGAAGAATCAGGTCACACAGACTTGAAGGATGGTAAATGTAGAGGTTTTTATTGAGTGATGGAGGTGGCTCTCAGTGGGATGGGGAGCTGGAAAGGGGATGGAGTGGGAAGATGGTCTTCCCCTGTCCTGCCCAAACTCCTTTCCAAGTGGCCAGCTGCCTCTTTGATGTTCAGATGCTTCTTCTCTTTACTTCTCTGTTGTGCTGCTCTGCTCCTCTGCCAGTGGAGTTTGGGTTTTTGTTTTGTTTTGCTTTGTTTTTTTGAGACAGAGTCTTGCCCTGTCTCCCAGGCTACAGTGCAATGGCTCAATCTTGGCTCACTGCACTGCAACCTGCACCTCCTGGGTTCAAGCAATTCTCCTGTCACAGCCTCCTGAGTAGCTGGGATTACAGGTGCACACCACCACGTCCAGGTGATTTTTTGTATCTTTAGTAGAGATTGGGTTTCACCATGTTGGCTAGGCTGGTCTTGAACTCCTGACCTTGTGATCTGCCCGCTTCGGCCTCCCACAGTGCTGGGATTACAGGCGTGAGCCACCACACCTGGCCAAGTTTGGGTTTTTTATGGGTACAGGATGTGGGTGTGTGGTAGACCAGAGTGTTTTTGGTAAAAACAACATTCAAATGGGAAAACAGGGATAACTGTTCTCATTTAGGGCCACGGTTTCCAGGCTTGAGAGTAGGGCCTTTGCTGGAGAACTGCCCTCTTCTACCCAGTATTTCCCTGCCTCCTGACCATATCAACATGATAGCCCCAGAAAGATGTTAAATAGATTGCTTTCCTTTGAAATCTTTGTATAGATTCTAAGACTATATAAATTCTATCGTAAATTCAGTGCTAATTTGAAAAATTGTTTGGCTTCTGCTTTACCTATCTTTATTTTATTAAAGTGTAATGTTTTATTAAATGCTTTTCAAGAAAATTTTGATTTTGTAGTACTTTGGATTTTTAAATTTAGATAAAGAAAAAGGTTGCTTTTTAGAATTTAAGTGAGAATATTGGTACTGACAACATTAAAATATGTGGGTCCTTTTTATGGAAATAGGTATGAATTTATGTTTCATTTATATTTTATACTTTAAAGCAATAAAGACTAGGTTATAGAAGGAAGTCAAATTAACATGGAAAATGACATTGTTATGATGCCATGATTTCTCACTCAAGAAGTAGATTTTTGCTTAGGAAATCAAACTGATCTAAACTTAACCAAGAATTATGAAAGTAAGATTGGATAGCTCTATTTAGCTTGGTTCATCCCCTCATCTCGGTCAGTGATCGGAAGTCTTAATTTATTAGCTTCTGTGGTCATTTGAGGAAGGGAGCCACATTACTCATGGAATTTGAGTTTGCCGTGGTGGAGGGGGTGGGAGGTCAGAGACAGGTCCTGGTGGATGTGGTCTGCCAGGTGAGCCCAGGGCCAAGAGCTGAATGGGATCTGTGTGTATATAAGGAGGCTAAGACATCCAGGTCCCTCATCTTCTTAGTTCCTTGGAGGTTTACGTGGAGTTATCAAGTATCAGATACTTTTTTTAAATTACAAAATTTAAATGTATACAAACTCAGGATAATGACCCCACATCCGCATTGCCCAGCTCCTAGCATTATCTACATCTTGTCCTGCTTGCTTCATCTCTTTTCTCTTTCCTATTTTTAGCTAAAGTGTTTTAAAACAAGTTTTTCACATCATTGCACTTAACCCCTCATTCTTTAGTAGGCATCCCTAAAATGTGGTTGCCAGATTTCAACTCTCCCTCTTTTCCATCTTCTTTGATGCTGCTTGGGTATGCAGAAGCTGTGAAAGGGAAAGATTTACTAAATTAAGCATAGTTATGCAGTTCAGTAATTGTACAATGAAGAAATAGTATTTTTAATTTTTCTCTATTATGCTATTACTTTTAAGTCCTAATATAAGAAATGTGTTAACTGTGGACAACTCATTTAGTGTACATTTGTTTCTTCTCTTCAATATGT
>NW_016107411.1:1965904-1968092 GCF_001604975.1 Cebus imitator | reverse complement strand
CTCTTGGCAAAGACACTCTGTTCTTGTCCAGAGGTCTTTATCTTCTCTCTGATTCATTGATTTCTCAGAATAATTGTTTAATATATTTACAAAAATTTTCCATTAGAATTTGTTTTTTAGTACTTGTAATGTTTTGTAGAGTCTTGTCACAGTGAGTTTATTTCATATCTACACTCCAGAATTCTCAGTCGATTAAGTGTGTTAATGTATAGGTAATTTTTTGAGATTCGTAGCTTGATTTTTGAAATAAATATCACATCTAAAAGATACAGAGCTTGTTAGAGAGATACATAAGCAGTACTGGTGCTGATTTTTTCCAGTTCATGATAAATGCCACCCTCTTTATTCTGAATACCTTCGGGGATGTTTCAAAGTTTGATACCTTCAAAATACCTCACTGATACCTTAAGATCCTCAAGTTGTTCTTCTGCCAAATGATCAGTTAGAATGATGTCAGTCAGCCAAAACTGAAAGTGTAAAGTGACTCTCAAAGAGTGTGTGTCTGTATATAAACATGGTTCTGAGCAGACATCTGAAAAGATTTTTAGATCATTCTGAAAGGGAATAGGGAATACCTTAGTTTAACTACCACACAATATGATTTAGGATCCTGCTTACATCGTGTATTGCCTGCATAGCAGAATTTCTTTATAAATTTCAGCTGTAGATTAATAATAATGTGTGTGAATTGCCTGTCAGCTTTAGTCCTGTCATTGTTCCATTACATCTTTATAACTTATTTTATATCATTTTAGATATTACAAAATTTGCATTCTGGGATTCCATGGAAATAACATCTTTCAAGAATTTTTGAGCACTTAATGCAGATTCCATAGTGTTCACATCTATAAAATGAACATTTATGGTATTGCACCAGCATGATAAGGCCTCTTGTTAATCTGAAATGCTGTTGTTCTGTTGATTAAAATGATACTATCTGTTAAAAATACCAATGGCACTTTTTTTGGTCATGGTGCCAGAAGTGCATTTGTTGTGACATTTTACTTTACTTAGTCTTCCATTAAAATTCAGGCACCCTTGGGAGAAAATATGCATTAAACCTTTATCATCTATGAACACCTCGGAAAAATTGCTTTTAAGTAGTTGTCGTATTAGAAAACAGATGGGGCTTGACACAACTAGATCATAAAAGGGAGAAGGATTGATCCCAGAAAACAAAGGAGTTGGAAGAGACTTTGTGTCTTGCAAACTCACAATGCCTCCAGGGAACCACTGGGTTCATATAAGAGTATGTAGTGGTCAACTGAAGAAAACAGGCTTATGGTGCATATACTGTTCCTCTCTAATTATGGTGAATTTTAGCCTTATTCTTTTTTAAATGAAACAGTAATTCAGGGGTTAAACAGAATAGACAAAGAAAAACATCAGAAATCATAATTTTATGGCCTCTGTTATATTACGTGGGATGCCATAGATGAAAGACTGTTTCAGACCGATCCCCCAAAAGGAATCCTATTGAGGGCAGATGAGAACACTGAGAATTTGGGAGTAGAAGGGTGCTAAAAAGAAACAGATCCATAAAGATTAAGAGCCCTTTCTTGACATTACTTATACCTGACCCCACCTTTACGAATAGGCAAATTGGATACTTCCACTCTCCTTCGTGGTTGATAAACAGGGGTGTGCATCAGAATCACCCGCGTAGCTTTGCCAAACTACATCTGAAACTATCCACACCTCACCACAAACCAAGATTTTGATTCAGCAAGTCTGCTTTGGAGTTGGTTGAGTAATTTGGGAAAAAAACAAAAACAAAAACAGAAAAAAAAACACCTCATTTTGGTTCAGCTGTACATGTGCAATTGCAGACCTGTGGAAGTACAGGTTTCCAGTTTACTCTTTGAAATATGAGAGTAACTCTGCTCTCAGAATAATTCCTTCAGGGCCAGGCGCATGGCTCACGCCTGTAATACTAGCACTTTGGGAGGCCAAGGCAGGCAATTGCCTGAGTTCAGGAGTTTGAGACCAGCCCAGGCATCATGGTGAAACCCTGTCTCTACTACAATACAAAAAATTAGCCGGGCGTTGTGGCATGCGCCTGCAGTCCCAGCTACTTGGGAAGCTGAGGCAGGAGAATTGCTTGAACCCAAAAAGTGGAGGGTTCAGTGAGGTGAGATCCTGCCAGTGCACTCCAGCCTGGGCAACAGAGGGAGACTCTGTCTCAAAA
>NW_016107411.1:1926612-1965149 GCF_001604975.1 Cebus imitator | reverse complement strand
AAAAAAAAAAAAAAAAATATTTGCTTGTGCTGCTTTCCCATAAAGACTTCACATTGCATATGAATTTTTATTTTAATAAAAGCAGTTCAGGATTAATCACTAACAATACAACAGTAAGCCTGCAATAGAGCAGATGGGATCAATTTGTTGTAAAGAAATAAGAATTTCCTAACAGAAAAAGTTGTTGGACATTTAATCTGACCAGAGAAATTTGCAGAATTTCCATCATTGCAGAATAAAAATCTGAGTTAAAATGAGTAGCTGGCTATCTTAAATAGTTTACATGTGATACTTACTAGAGATACCATGCTGAATTCTTTCAGTGACATACAGATTCTGATACTCTTCATTTTAATAAACATTTTGCCATTTTATACTTCCACTTTGGGCAAGGTTAGATGCAAGTGCGATTAAGGAGGGTCCATTTTTTCCCAATTTGTTGGTTGATATTTTCCTAATATTTTCTAAGGTCAATCGGTCATTATCATTCCCATCCTAGTCAGTGACTATTTTGTTGACACATGTCTCCATGACTCCATTTTTGACTTTTCATTTGACTTTCATCTTGGACCACACTTACTCAAAAAATATACACTGCAGAAGAAATCTGTAAATGTGTATGTGATTTCTTTGACTGCTAAGAAGAATTGTGATGCTAACGTTTATTGAGGCTGACTGCGTGGCAGAGACTATACTAAATGTTTTACCTGGATTATCTCATGGATCCACACCTGATGCCGCAGAGCTGTGAGTTACCACTTCTCTATCCCTTCTTGGCAGAGGACAGACAGGCTCAGGGAGCTCAGGAAATGTGTCCACAGTGAGATGGGTAAGAAGGGATGTTGTTGGGATCAACAGGCTGGGTTAGTCTGATTGCAAAGATTTTTTTTTTTTTTTGAGAGATAGTCTTGCTCTGTTGCCCAGGCTGGAGTGCAGTGGCACAATCTCAGCTTACTGCAGGCTCTGCTTCCCAGGTTCATGTGATTCTCCTGGCTCAGCTTCTCAAGTAGCTGAGACTACAGGCATGCGCCACCATGCCCAGCTAATTTATATACATATTTGGTAGAGATTGGGTCTCACCATATTGGCTAGACTGGTCTCAATCTTCTGACTCAGGCAATCTGCCCACCTCAGCCTCCCAAAGTGCTGGCATTACAGGAGTTAGCCACCGTGCCCAGGCTAACTCCAAACTTTAGAGACAGAGTTAGATTGTGCTTTTATATAAGTGATTTCCAGTTGAGACTTAACAGCTCCCTCTAATTCACTTCTCTGTGGAAACTTCTTTCATTAAGTTCTAACATTGTTGTGGGGAACAATAAAATGTCTTTAGACACCACGTCTCAATCTTGACCACACTTTGGAATTACCTGAGAGTTTTCAGAAAAATACTGGGCCTTGAACTTCTCATCTCAACTGATCCCCCTGCCTTGGCCTCCCAAAGTGCTGGGATTACAGGCATGAGCGACCACACCTGGCCCCCCAAAATACTGCGGTCTCACCCTCAGGTGTTCTGTGTTCATGGAGTATAGCCTAGACATGGGGATTTTTAAAAACCCCAGATGATTCTAATGTACAGCAGAGTTTGAGGATTCCTATTTTGGAACAATGTAAATTTTTAAATTCTAAATTCTCTCTTTCAGTAAAAAAGTAATGTCTTTATTACAGAAGTAGTGCATATTTGCTTTAGAAACTACAGAAAGGCTGGCATGGTGGTTTACACCTGTGATCCCAGCACTTCGGGAGGCTGAGGTTAGAGGATGGCTTGAAGCCAGGAGATAGAGACCAGCCTGGGGAACATAGGGAGACCCCATCTCTACAAAACTAAAAATAAATCAGCTGCATGAGGTGGCATATACCTGTGGTCCCAGCTACTCAGGAGGCTGAGGTAGGAGGATCACATGAGCACAGGAGGTTGAGGTTGCAATGAGGTGTGATTGAGCCACTGTACTCTAGCCTGGGCAGTAAAGCAAGACCCTATCTCAAAAAACAAAACAAAACCATAGCCAAAAAAAGTTACTATTAAAATTACCTGTCATCCTTTCACTGAAAGTTAGCAGTGTAGTGTTTAGCTATGTATACATTTTTTTGCCCCATGCACATTTATAGATTTGACATCCTACCTACCTTCTATAGATTTTTATATTTAATGCAAAATTGTTTTATGTCTGTTTTATGTATTTATATGCATTGCCAGACTAAGAAATTTTTGACTCTTACATAATGGTGTTGTTGGATCAATCCTTATAGGCTAGTAATTCCCAAAGTGGGGCAATACTTCTGTTAATGGAGTTTGTATATTGTCTGAGTTAGCACTTAGGGAACTGATTTAGATGTCTGTCCTTTGGGCCCCATCTTCTGTAGTACTTTTTTAGGCAAGGAAGTCCTTGGTTTACTTCTTGTCTTCCTTGTAGCCTCTTCAAGGCAAAGCCCACTTGGTTTTTATCCCTGGGTCCTGGCATGTAGTACATGCTCAATAAATTATTGAATGGATGAACAGACAGGCAGATGTACCCCAGAATCTGAGGTGTGGATGGTGGTTATGGTTTGAAAAAATTACTTAAGTTCAGGTCTGTCTGAAAAAAAAAGATTGGTGAATATGGTGGTAGGAGGGGACAGAGTGGGGTTGAGATAAGGACAAGGACTAGGAGATATTTTAGGATAGGTGAGCTTCAGCTCTTCCAGGAAAAGTAAAACATCTTCTAGTTTCAGAAATGTCCTGGACCTGTCCTCCTTACCAGGCCTAGTTTTCACTGGTGAATAACCCCTCCCCCCAGTATGGTAGAGGGATTGTGTTCTATCCTTCCACCTCCCCTGTCTTACTCACTTGTAGGACATCTTATTCTCAAAATAAGAACTAAATACATTTTGGAGTTTGCTTCTCCCCGGGTATGTTCTAATAAAAATTTCGATGAGAAGCTGCTGCAGTATAATGCATTTCAGCTAGGGATAACCAGAGCCTGTCAGTCAGCAGCTGTGTCTGTCCCATCCTTTCCAAGGAAGGTCTGGGATGAGGAAGAATTTACATAAAAGGTGGGAGGGGACTAGAGCATTGAAGGACTGCTGAGGGATTTCCCCAGGAAGGAAAAGGTCCATCTGGGAGGCGTTAAGGGTTTGTTGGTAAGCCAGGCTTGTCTAGTGAGCCCAGACAACTCCGCACTGCTCGGTATTTTTGGCACTATAGCCACAAATCCAGTATGATTTCTTTTTCATATTGACTTCTTATAATGTCACTTTATAATCAGTAGATTTCTTAATCACAAGGCCTATAAATCAGAAGAATTTTGCCTTTGAAAAATGTAACTGTATTAAATGTGCTGTGATCTTTCCTTGCCCATTACAGTTCACTTTAAAACATTTTTATTGAAAAGGAGAAATTGCAAATGCATGCATTTTACTTTATTAGTATATAAACACACATGATTATATTGCTGAAATCATTTAGAATTGAGGCATTTTTGTAATTCCACGTATACAAAGAAAAATTAGAAGCTGTTCTTTATCCTTTCTCCCCTTTTTGTTGAATTCACAATGACTTTACAGACATTTAATGTAAAGGCACTAAAGACAGTTAAAACCATTAGTCATCATGCTTTACTTAGAATTCAGCAAAGAACACAGTTAAAGAACAAAATAGCAAGCCTGGTTTATTTGTCTGAAAAATGCTTGTCTCATGGTACTTTATCTCATATGAGGGAAGGAGAGGGAATCCTTCGAGTTACATCGTATAAAGTAGCAAAAAACAAATACAATAAATGCTAGAGACAATATTTATTCAGAAAACATCAGCGAGTCCAGTGAAACGTGGAGACTGTGAAATGCTGTGCCAGTCATTAGAGCCAGGAGTGTATTATGATTTAATGGTACCTCTCTGCTGCATCTCATGAGCTGTCCTAGAAAAACATTTTGAAGCAATAAAGCATCCATTTGGCTCCTAAGTAATGAGAGGCATTGTTCTTTGCATTAACTATTTATTCAGGAAGAGAAGTGACCAACTGTTAATAAGCTTTGTCCAAAGAGGGTCGTGGAAAACAAGAAAATGCAAAAGTGAGGTTCTCTTCAATTTCATATGCAATTAACAAATATCCAGAGCTGACTGATTGGTGCTCCTCTTCCATGTGACTTTTGGCTGGCTGTATTTAAGGGTGAGTGCCTGTCAGATGTATTCAAAGCTTCTGGGTTCTGTAGCCTAAACCCATGACAAATGAGAGGCGGCAGTGACTCGTGAGTAGCTAAGACTGGATTAATCTCTCTGTTGTTTTGAATAATGGACTTATTTTTTAAGATGAATAGTAATGGTTTTAGGCTTTTACTAGTTTACTCCTTTTGGGAAGGATTCCTTCTTTTTCTTTGTTTTAGATGATTATTGCTTTTTCATTACTTGTGAAATCTGCTCTATAATGCAATGTGATGTTTAGACTTACCATGTGATCAAGAGGCTTTTAACTTGAGAAAAATTCTTATTTGCTATATAAATAGATATGTGGTTTATTCTTTGGAAATAGTTTCTAGGTACGAATGCAACATTTTGCTCTTGTTCTGCGAGTAAATAAATGATCTCTTCTTGACAGTAAATGGGTAGGATTTAGTAACTTCAAGACTACAACCAGAATATTGTATTTACAAATAAATAGGGGCTTCTTTCAAGTCATTTTGGAATCTTACTTTGAAGCACTTTGGTGCTATGACAGCGTGAAGTTTTCAGTCCACTTGCTTTAAGGTCCTTAATGTAGTTAAGTTGCCTTTTTAATGACGTGAGAAAAGGTGAAAGTTGCAATTGTTTTCTTCTCTAAAGCCAACAAAAGGATGTTTATGGTAATTCTTCGTCCCTGCTCTCACTAAATAGTAGTACAGTAGAGTTCTACACAATGGGGGAAGAATCTTCATAAATCATTAAAATAGGCAGTGGAAATTATATGTAAACTCAATTTATTTAAATATTAACAGAATATTCTTGATACGGTAATAAGTCAATTAGGTGGTCAGGTGCGGTGGCTCATACCTGTAATCCCAGCATTTTGGGAGGCCCAGGTGGGCAGATCATGAGGTCAAGAGATTGAGGCCACCCTGGCCAACATGGTGAAACCCCATCTTTACCAAAAAAAAAAAAAAAAAGGAAATGATTTAGTGTTGCATTCCTTTGATTTTTACTTTAAAAATATTTGCCATATTGAGAACTATGTATTCCTGCTAAGCTTACTATGAATCATTTTGAAGTGTATTTAAAATCAGTTTTCAAGATATATTCCATAGAATAAGAATGCATTGTTTATTTGGGTTCATAGCCTTAGAAAAAAGAACTAAAGAGCCCAAGTCAGTAGCAAAAGGATCAAAGACAGAAAAACTCCTTAGGCTTTTTCTTTCCTAGACCACATTATTTCTGTATACAGAGGACAAAAGCATAAGAAATAAAGGCTCAGGTTAGAAATGGAATTACCTCAGAATATGTTAGGTTTTGCGACAATCTTTCTCTTTGGGTATTAACAATCATTAGATTGGATTATCCCTTTCAGATCATCACTCCATTCAGAAGGCTAATGCTGTGTGCTGAGAACAGAAAGGAGATGGAAGATTGGATCAGCTCCCTGAAGTCTGTACAGACCAGAGAACCTTATGAGGTAAAATAGCATCTTTTCTTTCATCTCATGTTCTTAGAGAATAAATGTTAACCGAAGGGCCAGAGCTCTACTGTGCAAACATAAGTATGTGTAAACTCATTCGGCAACTTGTTTAAATCAGATTTTGAACTTCTTAGCTTAAAGCGAAGTGCTTTGGTTTTAAAAGTGATAGATGTGAAAGTCTGACTGTAACTATATGCATTCCAAACAGCTCAGCATCTGTAGTCTTGTTTGCTGGTTTGGCACATCTGTCCTCACATCTCATTTCCAGGTGGCCCAGTTTAATGTGGAACATTTCTCAGGGATGCACAACTGGTACGCCTGCTCCCATGCCCGACCCACCTTCTGTAACGTGTGCAGAGAAAGTCTTTCTGGAGTCACCTCCCACGGCCTGTCCTGCGAAGGTACTATAGCACCTAGCATGTGTTTCTCCCAGCAGTGACCATACTGTAGACATGCTGGCACTGGTTTTATTGTAGCTTAAAATTGAGCTCTCCACATATAGGACTAGCTTGGGAAATACTTTTGCTCAGGAAAAAAATAACAGTCATTTAAAGGACACATAAATCAAAATACAGCATTTTACCCTCAAGAAACTAGGAACTACTGTCTAAAAAAAAAAATCTTTGGACCTTGTAATAATCATTCTGGTATTCTTTATTCTGGTTGATTACGGAGAGCAAAACTTTTTGTGAGGACAGTATTTATTCTTTGGCAGAATTTCTGATTGTTAATTATATTGCATTGTTTTAAATATTATTTTCTTTCATTTGTTTAATCTAAAAAGATATCATCCTTTCTAATTTCTTTAAAATTTTCTAAAAATAAGGCCTATGCTGTTATTCTGTTTTGTTTTGAGAAAGGTTCTCTCTCTGTCACCCGCCCTGGAATGTAGTGGCATGATTAAGTCTCTCTGCAGCTTCAGCCTCCTGGGCCCAAGCGATCCTCCTACCTCAGTCTCCCCAGTAGCTGGGACTACAGTCAAGCACCATCATACCTGGCTAATTTTTTTTTGTGAGTTTCTAGCGACAGGGTCTCACTATATTGCCCAGGCTGGTCTCAAACTCCTGGGCTCAAGCAGTCCTCCCACATTGGCCTCCCAAAGTACTGGGATTAGAGGCATGAACAGATTTGTGAGTTATTGTTAATATAAGAGCAGTGACCGCCAACGGCAAATACCTTAATAATTGCCGACAGAAAACTTATAACTTCTTTAGATTTATTTCATACTTCAGTGATGATACTGTTGTATACTACTTTTTAAACTATATATGATAATACCAGCTTTTTTTCTCAAATCCAAACATTTAAGTAATTTGGAATATCACTTATTTATAATTAAGTAATAAAGTAGTAATAGAGTCACAGCCTTAATTGATTTTGAACTATAAAATATGCACTATGTCATTGTTTCAGCTGTTGAATACGATATAGCATAGTGGTTAAGACTAGAGTTCTTCAGTTAAACCCTCTTCCACTTCCATCATTGCAAACTATGACCAGGAAAAGTAGTTCAACTCACTTAGACTTTCCTCTCCTCATTGTTAAGATGGGGACAATAGTCATTTATACCTCATAGAATCACTATAAAAACTAAATGAGCAAATACATATAATAAAACTACTTTTCTAGTGAAATAAATTGTAAGAAGTTTGTAACTGTGTTTTGTAAGAAACTTATCAAGTAGATAATTAGAAATTTGCATCATGGGCCTCATGCATTAAAATTCATGAAGGAGAAAATTTGGAGAACGCATTAAATGTTTCTTTTTAGACTTAAAGAATGGTTCCAAAGAGATGTGATTGGCCTTTACATGAGTTTAGTAATCTAAAAGGGTTCACATAGAGCTGAATAACTCCTACCAGGTCTGTAATATTATATGGTATTATTTTAAAGATTTTACTAAAATTGTTATTGCAAAAATGCTAAAAAGACACCACATCTGAGACACTCTGTGGTACCCTTCTGATTTGAGGGTTATACATTATTAAATATATTTATTTAAAAATTGTGTCAATAGTGGAATTACTGAATATTTTCTAGGCATTTAAAAAAATGAAAATTAGTTGGTGAGAATAAGAAACTTAAAAGTCTTTAAATAAATTTGTTATATTCTTCTATAAATAATGTAATTTTCAGGACTTTTTAAAAAAGTCTCAATTATCGGATTAAAATTCTTTTTAGACAAGTATATATTAATATTCATTTCCTTTGTTGGTAAAAATTTTTTAATCTGCGGTATCTTACCTATTAGTATTTTCAGAACTGTAGCAGAAGATTAAAAAAATCCCAAGGGTTTTATAAATATAAAAAAACTGCATTTTTAGGTTTTATGAGAGTATGGTTATTCTGGATATTTTTATCATAAAGTCATACTTACACTTTTGAAAACCCCCTAAAACCTGAATAAGCAGCTTACTTGATAAAACTAAAAGCTAGATCAAGAGGCTTTAAATATTATAAGAGATGCAAATATAATAATTTGTTCAACAGTGACTATGAATAACTTTATATTAGCATAGAATTCAGCTTCCAGTGTGTGAAGCCTTCACTACCTTTACTAGCCTTTCTGGCCTCATTTCCACAATAAAATGAATCTTCATGCCAACAATTTTGTAATTTTTGTATTTTTAGTAGAGGCAGGGTTTCATCATGTTGGCCAGGATGGGCTTGATCTCCTGACCTCCTGATCATCCCACCTCAACTTCCCAAAGTGTTTGGTTTACAGGCGTGAGCCATTGCACATGGCCTCAAGTAAAGTATTATTTTTATAAAGTCTGTGTTTGAGCTACACATTTTTAACAAAAATGGTGAAAGGGAAAGAATTTTTCCAAGTATGCAAAAGAGAAGGTAAACAAAACATTTACAATGTGTATAGATTAACTTTTTTTTTTTCCCTCTGAGACAGAGTCTCACTCTGTCGCCCAGGCTGGAGTGCAGTGGCATGATCTCGGCTCAATGGCTCAAGCAATTCTTATGCCTCATAAGAATCTTGAATAGCTGGGATTACAGGCATGTGCCATCACACCCGCTATTTTTTTTTATTTTTAGTAGAGATGGTGTTTCACCTTGTTGGCCTGGCTGGTCTCAAACTCCTGACCTCAGGTGATCCCCCCACCTTGGCCTCCCAGAGTGTTGGGATTACAGGCGTGATCCACTGTTTGGCCTAGCCTAATATTTTTCAAGGATAAACCTGCTCAGTTTAACTGTCCATTTATACATAGACTAGTCATTATACATGAAGCATTTTGAATATTTGGCTAAAGACACCTTAGTTATTGTACCTGAAGCTTTTGTTTTCATTTTATATAAAAGTAAGACACTTTCAAGAGAATGGTGTATAATGCAAAATTTGTTAACAAGTGACTTCGAAATCCGGAAAATCACATGAAAAGGAGATACCTTGCATTTAAATTTAGCAACACTTACTTTATTGTGTTTCCATTGAAACGATCTTTAACTATTTAGCTTAAAACGTTGGGAACTGATATACCATCAGTGTCCACTAACACTTGAATAATTTCCTTAGAGAGATAAATGTATTTAATAATTGTCGAGTTCTGATTTTCATAAGCGTGGTTAATTTTTCAAATAACCTGTAGTTGTTTTTACATATATGTGCGGCTTTTTTTCCTAGTTATTTCCTCCAATTTCTCTTTTATAAGTTTTTTTTTTTTTTATAATAGGGCTGGGGAGCCTGTAGTGACAATATCACTTCATCATCCTTTCTTTCTACAGTTGATCATTTAGTCATCTCAGCATAATACTTTCCAAAGATAGCACCGTGTTTGTGACCCTCACCAACTGATTTTCCATGAAGTCTGGCTGTCTCATTGGTATACTTGCACTTTACAGCTCCTCTGGATCAACTTTATCTTACTGACATTATCAGACTTATAATCATTATTTTATGTGTATAGAAAAATACAAATATCAGAAGCATACAACTTGATGAATTTTCACAAATTAAACATGTTTGTGTAACCAGCACCCACATTTAAAAATAGGATGTCACCAGCAGACCTGCTACCAAATTTTATTTGCTTCTCTGTCTCCCTCTCTTCTGTATGCGTGTTGTCTGCCTTCTCAAGCAGTAATTCTTTTGCATTCATTTCTTTTCTGTTCCTCTAAGTAGCAGTCTACTTAGAGCTTGATATAAGTGCTTCACAAATACACAGCCATATTTGTTTTCTAGAATACCATTACTATTGTTGCAGAATAATTTAATCTTTTAAACACATTTGTTTTCTTCTGCTTCCTCCCTCCCTTTTAAAATTTTATGCTGTGATTTCCTTTAATTATTGGTCCAAAAGTTCTTATCCACTTAAAAGTAGTTGCTCTTTTTTTTTTTTTTTTTTTTTTTTTTTTAGTGTGTAAATTCAAGGCTCACAAAAGATGTGCAGTGAGAGCAACAAATAACTGTAAATGGACTACCCTGGCCTCCATCGGGAAGGATATTATAGAAGACGAAGATGGCGTAAGCTGCTGCTCTGTCTCTGGTCTCTTCCCCGTAACTCCTCTTTTATGTTATGCTCTTGCGGAAGGCTGGTGATAGATAAGTAGGAATACTTATTACTAGGATTTAATAGAGGGTTTGGTTGATTCCGAGTTTTTATTTTTAATTCAATCCTTCATAGCTTTCTTTAGCGCTTGGATTTTGAAGGAAATCTGTTGTGAATGGGGCTTAGAAGTGGCCGCAGTGCTGGGCTGTTGTTGTCACCCTTTGATGAACTCCGGGATGTTCTTTATGGCTTAGCTGAGATGTCCACTCTTCAGACTTTGGGGCTGCCTCTCAACAGTACACCTCCTCTTTCAAAACCCTGCCTCCGTTGCGCTGTGCATATGGGCTTCTGGTAGTGCTTAGTGATCACTTTATTGTAATCCCTTTACATGCCTCAGCTAAACCTCTACCTGAACCCTGAAGGGCACAGCTTTTACCTTACTTTTATATTCCTCGAAGGTTCAGGTATAATAGATGCTTAATAAATGTGGGGTAAATGAGTGAATGCTATGCATGACACATACTGCAGACCCCTAGAGTGAGAAATGAATCAAAATCTCCCCTGGGGTGAGGTTGGTGTCCGCCAATCTTCACCTGGCTGCCCCTTCTTCCCTCTCCACAGCTCGCGATGCCTCACCAGTGGCTTGAGGGCAACCTGCCTGTGAGTGCCAAGTGTGCCGTCTGCGACAAAACATGTGGCAGTGTTCTCCGTCTACAGGATTGGAAATGCCTTTGGTGTAAGACAATGGTGAGGGTTTTGGAATCAGTTCATCATTTTTAATTAGATTCTTTCCCTAACTTTGTCATCCACGTGGTTTAGAGGCAAGGCGAAGAATTGATGACAGAGCTGAGCCTGGTAGTATACACACCCCACGATGACATTCTTCTTTCCTTATGGTATAGTCCTCCTAGTCTGGTCGTTTTTTTCAAATGCCCTGTAAAACTTACTCTTGTTCATTCATTTCCTATGCCTCAGGATCTCTTACCCATAGTTTTGTTGTTTTTTAATTTTGCTTTGTCAACATAGTGCTTTGCTATGTTTGAGCCCGTTTTACTACGTGGAAGCCCCTTTATGGTATGTCACCAAATTTTGGTTGACATGCAAAATGTAAATTTGCTGCAACCCCATCAGCGCTCTCTGACAGAGGTGAAAAGCACATGCAGCCTAACATGAAGCCAGCAGCTGATTACTGATGCCGGCTATGGTGAGGACGGGGCCGCTGAACTGTGTGAGGACAGGCAGGGTAGGAAGGAGGCCACGTAGACAGTGGCATGGGGTTGAAAGACTGCAGCATGAGGAGGCTGTGGCTGTGAGTGCTCGTCTTAGCACTGAGCGATGCTGTCCTACGATGACAGTGATTGCCTTGCATGGGGACTGCCTTTTTTGGTGGTTTTGAGTCTTGTCTTTTAACATTGCTGGCTGAAATTTGGAAGCCATCCTCAAATGTTAACGTGTGGATAAACTATTGTTTTTGGTATGCAGAGTGTTCATCAGCAAATGTAACAGATGTGTGATGTATTGCTTTCCTAATCAATGAGACTGTCTGATAGGCCACAAAGGAAAGTAAGCCCTACAGCCTTTTAGTTAGGCCCAATAGGTAATCTGTGTTTCTCCTCTTTGTTCTCATGCTTTTGTTATTCTTCATTGATTGCCTCTTTTACTGTCCTTAGATGTGTTATTAATACTTTTTCTCTTATATAATCTAATATATAGACTGTAGCAGACATCTCTCTTTAGAATCTTAGTGCAACCCCTAAAATCCTCTTATGCCATTTTTTTATGTTAAAAGAGTTCTACCCATAAACAAGATTTTAAATCATCATCCCACCTCAGACTTCTTCTTGAGAGGACAACCATTGGTAGCAAATTTTGCTGCTATTTTTATTAGTCTGTACATTTACTAAAGTCTGTGTCTCTACTTCTAGAGTTTCAACTGTTCACTTCCAACATATTAGAAAGAAAACACATCATGTGTGATGAATTATTTTAGAAAGTCTTTATGTAAATTTTCTTTACCTGCAATATGTTTATCTCTACTTTAAAAAAAATCAGTAGTTTTTAAACTCTGTTAATTTTAACAGTAAGAGTTAATTAGGTTTATTACTTGCTCATTCTATTCACCCCTAACTTTTAAACATTTCTTAACTAGAATAGCAGTGGTATTACAGATGGTAGAAGGAAGGAGGCCTTTTTTTCCTGGCAAACTCAAATGTCACCTTGTGACATCATTTTTGCCCCACCCAGTGTAAGTTTGACATGCTGGTTTCTGAGCTACCATCACCCTATAGCACGTCTCTTAGTCTTGCACTTTCTATACACAACCATTTGCCTGTTTACATATTATTTTGCCTTTAAAATATGAGTTTCTGGTCTGGCGCAGTGGGTCATGCCTGTAATCTCAGTACTTTGGGAGGCCGAGATGTGTTGATCACCTGAGGTCAGTAGTTCGAGACCAGCCTGACCAACATGGTGAAACCCCATCTCTACTAAAAATACAAAAAATTAGCTGGGCACAGGGGTGCATGCCTGTAATTCTAGCTACTTGGGATGCTTCAGCAGAAGAATTGCTTGAACCTGGGAGGTGGAGGTTGCAGTGAGCTGAGATTGCACCATTCCACTGCAGACTGGGCAACAAGAGCAAAACGTCATCTCAAACAATTGAAAAAAAAAAAAAAAAACCATGAATGCTTGTAGTCTCAACACTTTGGGAGGCCGAGGCAGGCGGATCACCTGAGGTCTGGAGTTTGAGACCAGCCTCGCTAATATGGTGAAACCCCATTTCTACTAAAAATACAGAACATTAGCTGGACATGGTGGCATGCACCTGTAATCCCAGCTAAACGGGAGGCTGAGGCAGGAGAATCACTTGAACCCGGGAGGCAGAGGTTGTAATGAGTGGAGATTGCGCCATTGCACTTCAGCTTGGGCATAAGAGCAAAATTCCATCTCAAAACAAACAAACAAACAAACAAAAACATGAGTTTCTAACAACAGGATATCTAGTGCCTAAAACATAGTCTATATAATAAAAAAACAAACAAAATTTAAAAACCTGTAGCCCTGCAAGCCTAATGAATCAACTTATAATTTTTCCAGCTGTCGTCCAGGTCTGTGGACATAGTTTTACATTTTCTGTAAAAATTGTGAAGACATAATTTGATCATCTGCTTTTCTTATTTAGCATTATTATAAATTTCTTTCTGTTTTGTTCCATGGTTCTCATACATTTTAAAATTACTTTTAAAGCTGTCTGTGTGTGCTAGTTTTTCTAAAATGCGTTTGTATTGTTAATTATTGCAAAGCATAAGGAAACTGTCTAAAAACAGTTCATCACCAGAATTAGAATCACTATTAAGTTTTAGTTATTCTTCCAAAAGTTTTGATAAATGCAGGTTTAATTATGCCAGTTTTCTAAAAGGACTAATAAAATAAAGTCATATTAAATAAGTACTTGATGAAAAGTATCCGCTTTTACTGGTTAAAAGATTTAGAAGGCTCTGCAGACAAGTACACAAAGTATCCTAAATTGCCTGGGTCCTACCTAATAAGTTATCCTTGTTCTTGTTCTCAGTAGTACCTTGTATGACCATGAAATTCATTTCTACTGAAAGCACATTTACGGGGTGCCTGTGATATGCATCACTTTCCTTTATCTTACAGAGCAGCAGTCCAGCTGAGAACATAAGCATGGGTGTACTTGTACTTTTAATAATAGGGAAATGTCATAAAAGAAATGTGAATAGAAAGTTATAGGATTGCTGCTGCAGAAAAGCAGGCACATTGCAGATTTTATCTTTGTTAAATTTTATAAGAATTTGTATAAAAACAAAATAAATGTTCTGTCATCAATTTATTTTATGGGCAATGATACTGACATACTGGTTGGTTTTCCTCCTCCTTTGTATTCCCCTTCTTTTTCTCTTTTCCTCTCTGTTTCCCTTCCTCTGCTCTCAGTCTCTTCTCTTCCTCGCTCCTTGCCTTCACCAGTTTTTCATTAACTATATATTCTTCTCTGAGATAATTCCAAAAATTTGTTTGTGTGGACTAAAACCAAGTTTCCATTTCTAAAATGTTTAGTCATTTCCTTAATTATAAATATTATACCATTTAAATAAGTTAATGAATTACTGAATATTTTGTGGTACAGTTGATTCTAGATTATCAGTTCCTTAGATGTAATTTATAATGGCAAAACATTAATTTATTTTTATGATTCTTGAAGGTATATTTGTTTGTTGTTAGGTACACACTGCCTGCAAAGATTTATACCACCCAATATGTCCACTTGGCCAATGTAAAGTATCTATCATACCTCCAATTGCACTAAACAGCACCGATTCCGATGGTATGTAGTAGTAGTGTAAGTATGTATATTTCTGGTATATTTAATATTGATCTATGTATTTCTTTTCCTAGAATGACTGTAACTATAGTTGATTATCATGGTAATTTTTTTCTAAAATAATTCCATTTAAATTGCTGAAAATACATTCAATTTTTAAAAGAACATATTTAAGTGATAGTTGTAGAACAAATTCATGAAATTACTGTATATAAGAGTTTTAGATGGTATGTTTCAGTAAACAAATTGAGTATACTGCAATACAGTCTGAAAATGTTAATTTTTAAGTTTTTTTCCTCTATAGTTGAAACTGCCTATTAGCATGTTTTTCTGTAATTTCATTGTAGAAATTTATATGACTATAAATGCACTTTTCCCAAAACCTTACAACGTAACTATGAAGTGCTGAGGAACCCCTTTACAATACTCATTTTGGGGTTGCATACTAATTACTTCCTTCTAAGCAAATCATATTACAAAGACTTTTACCATGTGTAATACTATGCCATTTTATATAACAGACTTGAGCAACTGTGGATTTTGGTATTCATGGGGGTGCTGGAATCAATTCCCCAAGAATAATAGGACTGTACTATTATTAATGTCTTGCACTGATGTCATGCTTTATGCTTTTCAAACTTTTTATATAATTTATGCCAATAGATATCTTAGATTAACTTTATAAACTTCAAGATATAAGTTTATAAACCTCAAAGGAGGTGGCATTTTTTAAAGCTGTGCTATTCACAACCCTCTCTCCCAACCTAAGCCCTGATTTTATTTACTATAAATCTTAAAATATTCTCTCAGTCTTCAGAAAGGAGCAGTTAAAATATTTTGAAATACTTAATATGAATGTATGAATTCCTTGACAAATGTGAATTTATAAACTATAATAAATTAGTTTTTCTTATAATTAAGCATAATTAAGGTAGGTGGTATATCTTAAATTATCTGTGATTGATACTTTTATCATCTTGGGTATAATTTTCATTATTGAGCATATATTTAAAATATAGGTTTATATATAAATAGTTAACCTATCTCTATTTGGAGGGCTAAATTGTAACTTAATACTCCAGTTTTTATAAATTTCTTTTCTCTGAATGTTTGCTAATAATTTAGAAGAGGAAGCTGTATGTATTGATCTTGTACTGTGTTTTCTTACAGGTTTCTGTAGAGCAACGTTTTCCTTCTGTGTTAGTCCTCTGTTGGTTTTTGTCAATTCTAAGAGTGGAGATAATCAGGGAGTAAAGTTCCTTCGTCGCTTTAAACAGTTGCTAAATCCGGCTCAGGTGTTTGATTTAATGAATGGAGGTCCTCATTTAGGGTAACTGATTATTGATAAATCTTACTTGAATACAATGTAGGACTAGGTGTTAAATGATTCTGGTTTTTTAGCTCATGAAAATTAGAGATTCCTCTAGATCCCTCCCTTGTTTTTAACTCATTAATTATAAGTTTTAACACGACCTTTGGATGGTTATACAACTGTCTTGTTTAAATTCCAAAACTCTATTGAAATTTCTCAATTCCACAGTTGTTTGGAAAATGTTTTAGAATATATTCTATATCAAAAAATACTAACAAGTTCTTTAGCTCCAGGAAAGATCAACTGTGTAAATATAGAAATAGAAAGTAATATTAGAAAATGATTTGCATGGAAAGCTGATATTGATTTATATAATATAAATAATCAATTATCAAACCCAAGTACAGGGACTGTCATGGCTGTCAAGGGCAGTTCTTCAAGGATTTCAGACTCAGTTCACATAGATGACAAATAAACACTTTTGTTGATGATTCTTTTCAGCTTTCTGGATGTCATGTAGCTTAAAATCTGTAAGATAAAATGAACTAAGTAGTATTTTCACTGAAGAAAAATACACCTTGTGATACTTGCAATACCTTTTTAGGGTATGCATATGATTTTTCTTAAGAGGTGATATTATGTCTTCTGAACCAGGGGCCTTCAAACCTCTATATGATTTACTTAGGGCAACTCAGCTTTTCTCTTGGGTTTCACTGTTACCTTAAAGCGTGAATGCAGAAGTAGAAATGGGGATTTTCAATACCAGTGCCTGAAAAGGCATTTTGTGTTTTGTAATGTGACACTTTCCTCTGTCTTCTCTATTTCTCTCCTTCCATCTCTCTTGGTGCCTCTGTTTACTTTTGCCCCGAGTCTTTCTTCCTGCTTCTGTTGCCTTTATCTTGCTAAATCTCAGGCCCTTTTGGTCCTGCGGATGTTGGTCTTCTCCATTTATACCCCACTTCTTCCTTATCTACATGTACCACCCTTCCTTTCCTCTGCTGAGGTCCTAGAGTTTCTTCATCTAGCCTCTCTTCTCGCCTTCTTTGTCTCCACCATACTAGGGTAGTTTTGTCCTCCTTTCTGACACATCCATTTTATAATCCTTTATAGTTCCATTATTTTATAGTCTTGATTCATTTTTCCCATTCGTCCTCGAAGGCTCCAAGGATCTCTCTTGGTGCAACTTCCTGAGATTGTCTCTCTAATATTTTTCAGATTTTCCACCATACTTGAAGTAAGTGTACAAGGGTACATTTAGGAGATAGGATGTGTCATAAGTTGAGATGAGGGAAAATAGAAGGGTGGGCCTGAGAATAGGAGAAGAGGAGGGGAAAAAGCTAGTTGGGAATCCTGAGAGCAGTACATTGATTTGTGTCTTTAGGAACTGCCTGAGTGTCACTCATTAGCTTATTCCTTACCCATGATTTGTAATTCTTAAGAATTTGTTCCTGTAATGGAAAGAGAAAAACCACCACTTCCACCGTCTTGTATTACTTTACCTTTCCTGACCTCTGCTTCTTTTTCGTTTTCTTATTTCTCACTCTCATTCCTCCTAATTTTATATTCATTTCTACTTATCATTCCCTTTCCTCCTTATGATTCAGAAGTTTCCTTGAGTTAAAATTACACTTCAATGAATGTTTATGGTATAATTAACATGTAAGTAGGAGTTCTTTTATTTAATCTGAACATGAATACCAATACAGAATAACAAAGAATTGAAGAAAGTGATTTTCATGTCTTTATACTAACATAAAATCCTTTTTGCTTTCAGTTTAAGATTATTTCAGAAGTTTGACAATTTCCGGATTCTTGTTTGTGGAGGCGATGGAAGTGTAGGTTGGGTTTTGTCAGAAATTGATAAGCTCAACTTGAATAAACAGGCAAGTGCTGGTTATTTTACTTGCTAGTTAACATGAATGCATACTAACATACTTACCAGAGAGGTGCAGAAATGCAATAGTCCCTGTTTCCTAACTCATCTGAAAGTCACCCTGTCACACTCTCTTTCAGTGTCAGCTGGGAGTGTTGCCTTTGGGTACAGGAAATGACCTTGCACGAGTTCTTGGCTGGGGAGGTTCATATGATGATGACACCCAACTTCCTCAGATCCTAGAGAAATTGGAACGAGCCAGTACCAAAATGTTGGACAGGTAAAAGTGAATTCTTTTCTACAACCAGTTGGAAAATAGCACACTGAAATCATTTTTTGATGATTTATTAATAAAGACTTATTAATAAATTTTACTGACTAGAAGCTCCGAGAAGGCAGAACTTTCCTGATCTTGTGCGCTGGTTCCTGCCTGAGTTGGAGAATGGGGCCTATCACAGAGAAAACACTCAATAAAGATGTTTTATAGTGAATGAATGAATTATGAAAAACTAGTCTGAGGAACTCATTATTTTAAATATAGAAGGCTGTGTTACTGCTATTTTAATTACAGTTCAGGTCAAAAAGCTAAAATAGTTCATTTTGTAGGGTGCCTTTTGATGAGTATAATAGGTAGCCCCCTGTCATTGTGTGGCTTCCAGAAAGCTAAAGAGGACGTATAAAGGTTAGATTTGTTAGAGTATCTCCTCTTAAATATACATATTAAGGATGAATTGACCCAATAAGAACTAAATATGTTAAGATATAAATAATCCTTTCCCAGGGATAGGGAAGTATTAGGAAGACAGCTTCAAACGAAGGGACTTTTACTGTGTTTATTGCTACTCTTGATCACATCTCTTAATTGCTTTATCTCTGAATGTCTATGTATAAAAAAGAAACTACAGTGTGTATACCCTGAGTGTTATAGAGGAGGTGTTTAGAACTTGGGCATAAGGAACAATAGGACTCAGTAACCAGTCACTTCCCAACCCCCACTGTCAGTAGAAGACAGATGTCAAAATATCATGATCAACTTGAGGTAGCATGAATCAAAACAACTTTGTTAGAATTAGCCGCCTGTGGAACTCTTCCCAAAAATAACAAAATTTCATCGGGGAGCCACCAATCTGAGATGTAATTACTCTAAGATGAGCTATAACCTAATTAATTGTAACCTTGCCTATTGTAAGGTAATAGTGTAATAGTTGATTCTTTTGCTGACAGAATATTTAAAAAGAGAGCTGGGAAGCAGAACGTTTGTCTGTGTTTATCCAAAATTACATGAGAGAGATACTCCACTAGTTTAAGTGTATAAAAGTTTAAAATCTAATGTGCTACTGGATTCAGTCTCCAGCCTTTAAAAGAATCTGGAGGTTAAAAGAAGAAAAGGAATGAAAAAGGGAAATGGTACTTATGAATATGTCAGTTAGCTTGATTGTGGTGTATGTATATCCAAACATCAAGTTGTATACCTTAAATATATACAGTTTTTTATTTGTCAGTTATGCCTAATTTTGGGGAAAAAAGATTGGAAATAAATAAGTAAAATCACCATTATTTGTAAATGATCCTGGAGGGGATTTCCCAGACAACTGTCCAATTCTGTGGTTACCAAACAAAAGGGATTATTTTAAACGCTTTCTTTGTTGCAAATGTAAAGACCACTTCTCCTGCTGTTAGGATTTTCATCTACCTTGGATATGTGCTTTCCCCTTGTGTGCTATAAAAATTCACTTCTCAGCTGGGCGAGGTGGCTCACCCCTGTAATCCCAACACTTTGGAATGCCCACATGGGAGGATCACTTGAGCCCAGGAGGTGGAGATTGCAGTGAGCCGTGATCACACCACTGCACTACAATCTGGGTGACAGAGTAAGAACGTGTCTCAAAAAAATAAAAATAAAATGTCACTTCTCCAGGTGGTTAGCCAAGAAACAGCACCCCCATGGTGAGATTCCTTGATATCTGCTGGTATGCCAAAACAAAACAGAAGACACAAACATACACACAAATCAAAGGGGATTCAGAAACTTAAGACCTTTATTAGAAACATAGGAATATCTTATTCCTCTGTTTCCTTTATTAATTTGCTGTTTGTAAAGAACAAGTGAAAAAAATCATTGTTTAATATTCTAAATTAGATTAGTTTTTCAAATGAGTTATTTGATCCTCAAAACAACACTGTGGGGTGGGCCAGAAAAGCATTATTTTATAAAGATGAAAATTTAGTCTTCTGGATATAATGGGAATAAAAACAACTTAGTTTTTGTCTGCCTACACTTTCTAGCTGTTTTACTTCGTGCATCATCTCATTTAATTATCGTCCTTCTCCTAGAGATAGCTAATGTTCCCGTCTCCATTTTACTGGTGAAAAGGTTTAGGAGGTTTTTACATTGTCTAAGTTAAATAGCTAATAAGTAATAGAACCGGCATGGTAAACCACAATCCCTGCTCTGTCTACTTTCGGGGGTCCTTTCTCAACTCTGCACTCTCTCCCCTTTATATATGCACACCAGGTGGTTCTTTCTAGCCTTTGCCTCTGCTTAGCTGGTACTCACATGCATCTCTTCCTCACTTTTTCATCTCTTGCTGCCACTTTCTCCTTTTTCTTTAGCTTCAACCATTTCCTATTAAGTGGGGAGGTATAGCATGGAAGGTGCAAGGAACTCAGACATTTGGGTGGAGTTCTTACCATTTATTTAACCGTCTTTGACCAGAAAAGTATTTCTAGCTATAAGGAACTTGATTTTTATGTTTCTACTCATGATTTTCCCTGTTTGGATATTTACAGAGTTTGTTTTGTTTGCTTGCATCATACCTATTTTCTGCACTAGAACGTAAGCTTCAGTGGGGAAGCCTTATTCACCCTTGTGTTTCCAGACCCTGTGGCTTTGAGATGCTCAGAGCAATATAGTATATCTGCTGCATGGGTAAATTAATAGCTTTTGGTGCTCAAATATAAATTTCTTTAAAGTATTTTCATGCAGAGGGTTGAATAGTAGCTATAAGTAACTATTTAGTTTACATATCATAACACATAATGTATGTCTGTTGGAGGGCTTTCTGGGAATTTGAATTTTTATGCAAACATTTATTCTCCTTAGTTTCAATGATAAACTAGGCTCTGTTTAAATATTCATCTTGGGATCTTCCTCTGGGTTCTAACACTAGCTTCAGCTGTCTTACACTTTTCTTAAAATTCATGTGTTATAGTACTGCCTTTATTATGCTTTGTTTGTGTAAAAATTTTTATTTCACATCTTTTTTTTTTTGAGATGCAGTTTCACTCTTGTTGCCCAGGCTGGAGTGCAGTGGCATGATCTCAGCTCACTACAACCTCTGCCTCCCGAGTTCAAGTGATTCTCCTGCCTCAGCCTCCTGAGTAGCTGGGATTACAGGAACCTGCCACCACGCCTGACTAATTTTTTGAATTTTTATAGAGATGAGGTTTCGCCTTGTTGACCTCAG
This sequence comes from Cebus imitator, assembly GCF_001604975.1. NCBI lineage: Eukaryota > Metazoa > Chordata > Mammalia > Primates > Cebidae > Cebus > Cebus imitator. Next base: position 1,944,038 of record NW_016107411.1, on the reverse strand, counting down.
GTGATCCACCCACATTGTCCTGCCAAAGTGCTGGGATTACAGATGTGAGCCACCACATCCAACCTTTTTTCTTCTTCTTTTTTTTTTTTTTTTGTTTGAGACAGAGTCTGGCTGTGTTGCCTAGGCTGGAGTGCAGTGGTATGATCTCAGCTCACTGCAACTTCTACCTCCCAGTCTCACGTGCTCCTCCTTCCTCAACCTCCCAAGTAGCTGGGACTACAGGCATGCAGCACCGTGCCAGGCTATTTTTTATTTTTTTTGGTAGAGATGAGTTTTTAACATGTTGCCCAGGCTGGAACTCCTGAGCTCAAGCAATTCATTCACTTCAGCCTCCCAAAGTGCTGGGATTACAGGCATGAGCCACCATGCCTGGCCTTTATTTCATATTTTTTTAGCCTACAATAATATCCTGGCCCAGTTGTTCTTCCCAAATTTTGAAATTATTATTTTTGATAGAAAATTGAACTTATACTGAGTTGATTGTTTTTCTCTAGCACCAAATGATTTGATGTTTGCTTTGATATTAATACTTATAGCTATGAGATTAATACTTATAGCTAATTTAAATAAATTTGCTTCAGTTAAATATTATTAATATTTTTTCCCTACTCTCATGCTTACATTCACTCTTTCTTAATTTAAGTAGGAGTGTTTAGCCAACTTTCATTTTATGTATGTATAAGCTGATTTGGTAAGCGTGGTTGAGGAATTGTTTATAGGTAGTACGTATGTATTTAATCTAGGACATTGTTTTAAATCTTTAGGTTACGACTCATGAGTAATTTATAACCTAGTTAGTAAACTGCACTGAGCATTATTTTAAAAATAGAACAGAAAAGAATGGAAAAGTCAGAATGCATTGCACCTAGTGAAGAAGTGGAGGTGTTGTAACACATGTGGTTTTCTTATTGTGGGCTGTGGTCTTAAAACATTTGGAAGCCACTAATTGGAGAAATGATAAGAGGTGGAAATCATAAGTTATGAATTCAACATGTATGAGATTACTGAAATGTGATCTCTGTCCCCATTTTTGGTTGTTTTAAGATAAAATAAAGCATAGCTCATGAATGCGTGTGTGTGTATGTATGAGATGGTAACAGTTAGTGTATCCAATTTTAAAGAAATCTTAGACCAAAGAGTTTTTCTCCCTTCAGGTGGAGTATAATGACATATGAACTCAAATTGCCACCAAAAGCTTCCCTACTTCCAGGACCTCCAGAAGCATCTGAAGAATTTTATGTAAGACTTAACCCTTTACCTAATCATTTGAAATGGGGGTGAATATCTTGAAAAATAAAAAGAGAAAACATACTCCTAAGATATGGTAGCATGTTTACTTAATTTCATTTTGGGGTATGGTCTCATTGACTACTTCTAGTCCTCTCTCCCTGAGAGAAGAATCCAGAATCTAGGTTGGAGTCCTTTCATGGCCACCCACACTGGGAGTGCCCTGTCACTCCCCTTCCTGGGCCTCTTCATGTGTAAAGTGAGGCTACAAAGTGGTGAGAGTTGAATGATACACAAATGTGTAGAGCACTATCTGCTTTCCTGCCCAGATAGTCGTCCCTGCCTGTTCTACCTGCCTGTTTTCTTTTTATCAGCAGAGCTCCAGGAAGGTCAGCTGGTGTTTCCTGTTAGTGTTTATTCATCTTCTCCTTTGGCCATTAGATCCTGTTTGATTATAAGATGTTAGCTTCTTTACACAGTCTCCAAACATAACAATATTCCTGGCCAGAATATTATACAGTTTCTCTCTTACTGCTTGCTTTGCGTATTCTTTTCTTTTTGAGACAGGGTCTTGCTTTGTGGTCCAAGCTGGCTGGAATGCAGTGATGCAAACACAGCTCACTATAGCCTTGACCTCCTGGTCTCAAGAGATCTCCCACCTCAGCCTCCCAAAGTGCTGGCATTATAGGTGTGAGACTCTGTGCCCGGCCCCTACTCTTTTGAAGGGACAGCAAGACAGGTCTCTGGATTAAGCCTGTTGATACAGTTAAAGGAAGAAAGACCACTTAATTCCATCCCTACTACAGACCTTAAATGACTAATGTTTTTAAAGATTCAGCGTTCTGATTAAACCTCAAAGCTATGTAGATTTAAAACAGAACCTGACTTTCAAAGGCTTATTCTCTTTCTTGTTAAGACTATTTGATCTATGCAAGCTTATTTTTCCCTCTAGGAAAATTTATCTGTTTATTTTACAGTTGAAATCTTTGTTTTGTCATTAAGAAAATTATGATCTTGTCTAAACTAAGGCAAGGAGTGATAACTGCAAACATGGGGCTGTTTGTTAGAGAAGCTAATTGTGCCGGGCGTGGTGGCTCACGCCTATAATCTAAGCACTTTGGAGGCCAAGGCGGGCAGATCACCTGAGGTCGGGAGTTCAAGACTAGCCTGACCAACATGGTGAAACCCCATCTTAAAAAAAAAAAAAAAAAAAGAGAAGCTCATTGTATTTTTAAAACTTTTTCTTTTATAAAAACTGCTAATAGCCTAAACTGCTTCTAAAAAAATTTGGAAATACAAAATTATATGAAAAAGAAAATAAAATCACTTGTAGTGCTACCACCCAGAGATAATCATTATTAAAGATTAATATATTTACTGCTTGATTTTCAGCAGCATTTTTAGTTATGTGATTCTATAAATCACATTTTTATAGAAACCAGTCTTTTATCCCAACAGTATTTTTGTAAATGTTACTAATTTTCTTTCCAAAAAAGATAAAAAGGAGATTTTTTTTGTTCAGTTTACTTTAGAAATGTCTGTTTTCTAGCATATAAAATAACAGTAGATGATTTACTTTTATCACTTATATATAAAATCACTAAATATGAGGTACAATTCTAAAGATATGAAGGAAATCTCTCTTTTTTTTTTTTTGAGACGGAGTTTCACTCATGTTACCCAGGCTGGAGTGCAATGGCGCGATCTCGGCTCACCGCAACCTCCGCCTCCTGGGTTCAGGCAATTCTCCTGCCTCAGCCTCCTGAGTAGCTGGGATTACAGGCACGCACCACCATGCCCAGCTAATTTTTTGTATTTTTAGTAGAGACGGAGTTTCACCATGTTGACCAGGATGGTCTCGATCTCTTGACCTCGTGATCCACCCGCCTCGGCCTCCCAAAGTGCTGGGATTACAGGCTTGAGCCACCGCGCCCGGCCGGAAATCTCTCTTTTTTTGTACAAAAGGGTTTTAAATGAAACTTTACTTTTTAAAATAAACTTATTTTTGTAACAAAGGTATAGCACACTTTAAAATAACAGATTAAATGAGTGTTCTAAATGGCCCTGACTAGGCCCCAAACTAGGCTGACGCCAGGAATGCATTTTACTGTGTGTGGCTTTTTTACCTTGAAAACTGCAATAAAAGTAGACTAAACCTTTTTTCTTAGCTTTTCTACACATCACTAGCTGTGGGTCTTAAGCAAATTACTCAACTAACCTATAGCTCCCATTCGTTGGCTATAAAACAGGACAAAGGCATAAATGTATACAGAGTGCTTAATTACAGTGCCTGGTACACAATACAAAATGTTAACTCTTATTATTACTTACCTTTCTGACCCAGCTATGTGACTGCATAGTAGGTTAATAAGTTACATGTATTATTTTATCTTTGGACACAGAGGCTATTTTAGTGTTCTCTGAAAGAGGTTGTATGTTTTTGTCTTTGAATATTTTTAATGGACAAAAACTTGGATTTCTTAAATATAAGTTTCAAATGGCATTAATCAAATGTCATTAATTAATACATTAATCAACTGGCATTAATGAATTCATTAATTAATAGCATTAATTATCATGTAAAATATTTTCTCCTCTGCAGGGAAGAAAAATAATCTCTGGCGAGTATTTTCTTTTTTCAAATTTTAAAGTTTATTTTTAGATGATATATTTTTATTTTTCTGATCCTAGCTGTAAAGATGTAATTTGTAGTGTTTAAGAGATCAGTAAAGGGGATTTGTGGGTCAATACAATATCATGTGTAATTTTGGAGCTCCCAGCCTCCCTTCCTTTCTTTGATGTAAAATTGCTTTCCCACAAGTGGTCTGCCTTTGAAGGAGGGAAGGTAGAAATTTTAAAGAGTAACATACTTTTGAAAGAGTAGCATACCCAGTGGTGGAATGAAGGTAAATTAGGAATGGATTCTTTTGGGGAGAGGCTAGTCAGGAGGGCTTTGTGGGAAAGACCATTAATTGAATCTTCAATTAAGTCTGAATAAACTGAAGCTGATTGGTAAAAGTAATGAAAAGGTATCTGGGTGAGGCAGAAGAGCATCATCAGCCAGCTTGCCTAGAGCGGATCACTTATACTAGAAAATTTTGAGCTGGGTGAAATGGAATTTTTTTTTTTTTTTTTTTGAGACGAAGTCTTGCTCTGTTGCCAGGCTGGAGTGCAGTGTTGTGATCTCAGCTGATTGCAACCTCTGCCTCCTGGGTTCAAGCAATTCTACTGCCTCAGCCTCCCCAGTAGCTGGGACTACAGGCGTGAACCACCATGCCAGCTAATTTTTATATTTTTTTAGTAGAGGTGGGGTTTCACCATGTTGTTCAGGATGATCTCAATCTCCTGACCTTGTGATCCACCCGCCTTGGCCTCCCAAAGTGCTGGGATTACAGGTGTGAGCCACTTCGCCCCCCCATGCAATAGGATATTATTTGAGACACATTTGATGTAAGGCTCTGAATATGAGGCTGTTTAAATACTGTGCACATCTTTACATATTAGGAAAATGTGTGTGTTCTTTTAATAGGATGTTAAAGTTTGAGTCAAATAAGAAAGGGATTGTGGATGCTTTTGGCATTTTCACTAATTATTTAAAAGGAATATTTATTTACATGATTATATGAAAGTGCATTCAGCATTTAAAAAATCTTTTTTATTGAATTATACATACAGAAAAGTGCACAGGTCATAAATATACAGCTTTATGTAATTTTTCACAAACTAAACAAATCTATGTAATCAATGCCTAAACCACCCGACAGCATTCAAGTACCCCATAAGCCCCTTCATGCCCCATTTCAGTCAAGCTCTCACCTCCTACCCCAATATCACTATGCTGACTTCTGATAGATAGATTGGTATCTGTTTTGTGCTTTGTAAAATAGAATCATTTTGTATACTCCCATTTGTTTCTGGATTCTTTCATGCAACGTTATATTTATCAGATTCATCTATACTGTGGCTTGGCTGTAAATCATTCATTCTCATTCTCCTATAGTCTTCCATTGCACAAATATACTGCAATTTGTCATCCATTCTACTATTAAATGAATGCTGCTGTGAACATTCTAGTGCGTGTCTTTTGATGAACACATTTCTGCATTTCTTTTGGGTGTAGAAGTTGCATTTCTCAATCTTGTGATGTCATTGCATATGTTTAGCTTTAAGAGACACTACCAAATTGTTTTTGAGAGTGTATCAGTTTGCATTCCCATCAGCAGTGTATGAGAGTTCTGCAGCTCTATAGCCTTGCTAGTACTTGCCATTTTCTACTGGTTTTCATTTTAGCCATTGTGATATGGTGGTACTGCATTGTGGTTTTAGTTTGCATTTGCCTGATGGCTGAGATTGGATATGTTTTCTTCTGTTGATGGGCCATTTGGATATTTTTATATTTAAATGTCTAGTCTTTTGCTCAATTTTTATTAGATTTTTTGGCTTTATTATACTACTTTGTAGGAATCATTTTTATATTGAGATATTTTTATATAAAAATTTTGTAAAGGGGATTTTATGGATTTCTATAAGAATATAAACTAAAGAATTCCAGAAAATGAAAGGCTTTTGTCAAAAGGAAATATATATCTATTTTGCATAATGATTCTTATATTTCATTCTAGCCATTGCCCTGCCTAACACATGTCATGAAGGGTTCAATTTCTGAAACAGCAATAAGCAAGTTGTATAAATGCCAGCAACAATAATACAGTGTGGAGTTTTTTTTTTTCTTTTTTTCAGATGACAATTTATGAAGACTCAGTTGCAACGCATCTTACAAAAATCCTCAATTCTGATGAACAAGCAGTGGTCATATCATCTGCCAAGTAAGTTGTGGGTTTTAAGTCTTTAAATAGTTATATGGTGAAAATGAAAGGATAGCTGATTCCTATCATTTAGGTCATTTATTTGTGGGTTTTCTTCTCAAAAAATACCTTGGAAGTGGCTTATAGAATTAGATGTACTAAATTTGAATTGATTTTTAAAAATCATGTTAGCATCTTATTTGCAGTGGCATATACTTAGAGGGTATTTTTTTATGCGTAATTTGAATCATTTTTATCAAAAACGTGTAAGAAGCATTTAGAGTTTAATTAACCTAAATCTATTTAAGGAAATGTTTATAATTACATATTTCATTATAATTCATTATTTCCATGAACACTACTATTTAGGAAATGTTTACATCACATCAGTAAAAGGAAAAGAATGAGATTTTTCAAAATGATGTTTCTCAGCATGCTTAAATTGAATAATTACATTTTAATACAAAGTTATCAGATTTTAGTGAAGTTGATTCTGTACATGGAGCCAAAGCTACTTGATGTTATTATCCCAAATGTTGCCTGGCTGGAATTTAGAATTTAGTTTTGAAGCATCCTGTGCTGATCTCAAGAAACTGGGAAGTTGACTAGAGGAAGGAGTGACACCAACTGAAATTTTCAGCTGATAAGCAAAAGAATGCTTTCAGATTCTGACATAGCAAGCATGGGTTACTATTATGCAGGAAGAGAGGAGAAAAAGAGAGGGAAAGAAAATGAGTGGGAAAGTGGTAAAGAAAAAATACACAAATTTTGGTATATTATGTACTTAATTCTCAGTGAAGTTGGGGAAAGACAAGATGAATCTTTATAAAATTTTTATAAAAAGTACAAATGTAGTAACAACTGCTTTTGACAACATATCCTCCAGAAATAGGAAACAGGACTGAACAATAGGAAAATTGTTGAATGGCTTACCGCCAAGGAGGCACACTGGTTGGCCCAGGAGAGGTGGACTCTAGACTCTGCTTGGTGGGCAGTACTGCAGGTCTCTGTTTTGTACAAATATTGGACTAAAGCATCTTCTGCCATTTTTACATAATTGAAGACAATTTCCTTACAATCATGTTTTTAAAATAAAATACAGAAATAATTAAAAACTGTATCAAATATAAAACTATAACTGTTATCTGTAACTTTATTGTTTAACTTTTCTTGTAAAGGAGAAAATTTAATTGTATCTAATTTATTAATGTCAACAAAACAGAGTTTTAATATTGGAATTATGTGTAAGATTGTATTTGAACCAGGTACAGTGGCTCATGCCTGTAATTCCAACACTGTAAGAGGCCAAGGTGGGCAGATTACTTGAGCCTGGGAGTTCAAGGCCAGCCTGGGCAACATGATGAAACCTTATGTATATATATGTAGAGATGAGGTACACACACACACACACACACACACACACACACACACTAGCCAGGCGTGATGGTGCCTTTCCTGTAGTACCAGCTGTTCAGGAGGCTGAGGTGGGAGGATCACTTGAGCCTGGGAGGTGGAGGTTGCACTAGAGCTAAGATGGTACCACTGCACTCCAGTTTGGGTGACAGAGTGAAACCCTGTCTCAAAAAAAAAAAAAAAAAGATTTTATTAGAGAAAAGGTTTCTACTGCCAAAAATGTTTTGCTACAAAGGTGTTAAGATTACGAATGATAGGGAGAGAAAGGGTTAATTACTATAATTCTGTTTGCATCTGTGGAAATTTCTTAAGAATTCCACTTAATTAAAAATATGTAAAAAATATACTAAATGCAGTGATCAAATACATGAAAGTCAATATAAAGGTTTTGCTGACATCCAAACTATGAAAAGTGGCCAGTTAAAATATTTACTTAACTATATTACACAAAAAATAATTATCTTATGACTTGCTATACCTTAAAAAAGCTTCCATTACAGCTTTCCACCTTTGCTAGCAATGTTCTCTGAAATGTCATATCAAAATACATTGGATTTACAGGGCAAGGGCCAGGCAGTCACTTAGGTGTATGAATTGGGCCTGGGATGAGAAAGACAATAGGAAGTGCTAAGGCCTGAGACAAACTGGAGATTTGTCCATTTCGCCATCAAGCAATACAATTCATCGAAAACCCCAACAGTACTGCCAACCAAAGGAAGAGAGTATGTAGCCCGCCTCTCCTGGGCCAGCCATTGTGCATCCATTCAGATCTTTTTCTACCGTTCAGTCAGTCCTGTTTCCTATTTCTTGGGGATATGGAAAGAAGGCCTGTTATTTCTCCCTCATGGAACTGTTAGGAGAATTAAGCTGAGTAATATATCTATAAGTATAGAGTTTATAAACGGCAGAGGGCTATATTAAATTTTGGTATCATCATCTCATGTTTTACTGGATTACATTTCAGATGTTTTCTTTGACCTTGGTCTGACTCTTTGTCTAAGGCACTGCTCTTAGCCTTAGCTTTGGGGTTCTCCCTAACCAGCATGCTTGCCCTTAAGCAGATTCCATTCCGATCTGGGTCGCCTCTTGTCACTCACTCATCTGTGCTTCCAGGTTTTTACAACCCCAGATACAATGGGAATTTGCCATAAAGAGGCTGAAGAGAAAAAAAGAGGACACAATATGTAATTATTTGATACTAGAAATACAATATGTATTAAATTTTATTATTATTATTTTTGGAAGAAAATCTCTTTATTCCAGTTATCTTACAAACAATAAAATCACAACAGCTGGTTTAAGGAGGCCATATAAATACTTACCCAGCCCCAAATTCTATATCATCTTAATGAAATTCCGCACAGTAAGAACACCATTTTCCATTGCAATTCTGAAGCAAGGAAGCTGTGAATGACAGAGAAGAGGATTAACTGATGGTTTCATACTTTATACTTTCACTCTTCGTTATATTTTTATGTTAAATTAAATTGGTCATGAGAGCTGATTTTTCATGTCTTCAGTTGAACTTCTTGATTAGGCCAGTCCACGTGCACGTCTGCACTGTTTTAGCACCTCATTGGCACCCTCACCAAGCTTGACGTCACCCTAGTTCTGGGCACACCCCAGAAACTGTTCTATCTTATACAAGCAAAGCTGCTGCTGTTGTGCAGCTAGTCTCCCAGAGGCTTCTGAAAAGTAATGCTGCCTTGCGAGCTCAGCATTACTTCCTCTGTTGAAACCCCCCCTTTCCTGTGATAGCTGACCCAGTGTGTGCCCCACAGCAGGGCCCACAGCCCCACTAGCTGCAGTGGTTGCCCTCTGGACCATCAGACCTGGCTGCCAGGGTGCAGCAGCAGGAGACCCGACTAGAGAGGGTGGGACCACTGCTGGCAGCTGAGCTGCTGGTGCTGACCCGGGTGCTGGTCTCACTGGAGGTGCCTGGCTGGCCAGAGAGGCCATGCTGGAGGTGCAGCTTTGACTTCCACGTGGCATTGCAAATGGGCAGTGGCTCAGCGTCTCTAAATTTTATTTTTATGGACATTTTCAAACAAAACTGTTATAATTACTTCCCACCATACCCATCATTCAGTTTCAGTATTTATCAACATTTTGCCATCTGCCTTCCTACTTTATTTTGCTACAGTATCTCTAAGAACATCCTGAAAATTATTCTATTCTACTTTTGGTATATAGTCATCCCTCTCTAACCATGTGGGATTGGCTCAGAACCCCCTTGGATACCAAAATCTATAGGTTTTCAAGTCTCTGATAGAAAATGCCATAGTATTTGTATATAACCAACATACATCCTCCCACATACTTTAAATCGTCTCTAGATTACTTATAATAATGAATAGAATGTATTTGCTATGTAAATCGTTGTTATACTGTATTGTTTAGGGAATGATGACAAGAAAAAAATCTGCACATATTCAGTTTAGACACAACAATCTGTTTTCTTTTTCAAATATTTTCAATCCATGGTTGGTTGAATCCATGGATGTGGAACCCATGAATATGCAGGGCTGTGTGCGTATGTGTATATATGTGTGTGCACATATAATCTTTTTAAAAAATCTAACAAATTAATAATTCTCTAATACCATCAATATTACTCAAGCCATATCCCATTTCCCCCAGTTTTCTCAGAGGTTTTTTTGTGAACCTTGTCTGAATTTTGACAGGGTCTTTAAAAAAAAACCCACACACACTTTATTTGTTCAAAATTCAGACAAGGTTCATATACTACGTTTGAGTGATATCTCTTTAAGACTTTACAAATTTTGACCAGGCATAGTGGTCCATGCCTGTAATCTCAACACTTTGGGAAGCCAAGGTGGGAGGATCACTTGAGCCAGGAGTTCAAGACCAGCCTGGACAACATAGTGGAACCCCATCTCTACAAAAAAATTTTAAAATTAGCTGGGTGTGATGATATGTGCCTTTAGTCCCAGCTACTCAGGAGGCTGAGGTGAGAGGATCGCTTGGGCATGAGAGGTTGAGGCTGCAGTGAGTTGTGATCATGCCAGTGTACTCCAGCCTGGATGACAGAATGAGACCCCATCTTAAAAAAAAATACTTAAAAAAATCTATAATGGTTACCCCTTTAAAAAAATTCTGACTAAGACATGACATACACAGTAAAGCACCTAAATCACAAGGGTACAGCTCAATGATTAAAAAAATACTGTGTGTACACACAGTCACACACACATATACACACTTGTAATTACTACCTAAAGAATTCCCTTATTTTGTGAATGTCATTTATTTGTTCAGTGATACACAATATTAAGGCAAAACACTTTAACCTTTTTTGCGTGTTTATATTTATTTCATACAATAATAATTCCCAGTAGCCTTAACTGTTTTCAGCTATTTTTAAAATGTTGAAATACTAATGGAAAAGTTGTATTCCACTAGCATAGCTAATATGGAGGTTAACCTAAAACAACATTTCTTTGACCTTACAATTTTATCAATTTGGTATGGTAATAGGAGTTATCTTCTGAGACTCACAGCTCTGATTAGCAATCATAGATACTATTTATTAATAAAAATGAAAAAGTTATTAAATAAGTTGTCTTTAGTTGCAATATATGTCTCTCCTTTTATTTAGTCAGCAGTTTTAAAACTTTTTTTGCTTTAACAGTAGGAGTTAATTAGGTTTTTTACTCACTCATTCTACTCACCCCCGAAGTTTTAAAATAAATCTGATTTATTCTGTGTACAGAAGTTTCAGAAAATGGGATAACTAACTAGCAGGAATACTGAAGCCACTGTCATAGAACCATAGAATTTAGATTTGAAATCTAGGGATAATTTAGGCCAACCCGCCTCATTTACTTGGTGAAGTGAGGTAGTTATTAAAAATATTTCCTCAGTGCACAAAGATAGCTAGAGACAAAGATAACTAAAGATTTTTATTTAGTATGCATTGATATGTCTCAGTTATCTTCAGTTTCAAATTGGAACTTTTTATTAGATGAAAAATGAATTTTTTCAGATTTCCATATGATGACCTTGCCTGCCAATCCATGATTCTGTCTGGGTACTATTGCCATATTTATCTTGTGTAGTATTTGCATATTTTATTGCCGTTTTCCCATACTTTAAGAAATTAAGTGGAAAGCTGATAAATGAGGGTACTAACACTAGTGATGAGAAGTATGGGTCTAACGTATGTAATATAGTGGAGATGACGGTGGAAATCATCAGGTATGTGAAATGTGGACTGTTGTTAGCCTCAACTGAGTATTTGGTTCACAGAGTTGACTATGTTCAACTTTGAAGGAAGAGGACAAAATTAAAGAAATACAGTGTTGGAAATACCAGAAGTTCTGTCTAGGCCTTACGCAGTGGCTCACATCTGTCATCTCATTGCTTTTGGATGCCAAGGCAGGAGGATCCCTTGAGGCCGGGAGTTAGATACCAGCTGGGGTGGCACAGAGAGACTACATCTCTACAAAAAAAAAAAAATTAATTAGCTCAGCATAGTTACATGCATCTGTGGTCCTAGCTACTGAGGAGGCTAAGCTGGGAAGATCACTTGAGCCCAGGAGTTCAGGCCTGCAGTTATCTATGATCACACCACTGCACTCCAGCCTAGGCAACTGAGCAAAACCCCCATCTCTAAAAAAGTTTCTTTTTAAAGTTCTACCATTGATTAAAGATATAATTAGGAATTAAAATTTTTTAATCTCTTTTTTAAACTATGTTCTACTTTCATTTTGTTTGACTTTTGCACATATTTTCTGGAAGTCTTACATATAAAGTAGAAAGCTGTGTGTACTGTTGGAGAATATCTTTTGTCTTCCTGTAGTAAATACATCTTAAAATTGTTTTTTCTCCAGTTTGCAAGTTCCCAGCTGGTAGGACTTTAAAATCATACTATTTTTAAGTATATGTTTTATTTTTGTTGTAATAACTCTACATTCACTATTTAGGTATAATAAAAGGGTACTTCATTCCCCCAGAATATAAATATCCTGTATTCCTTCTGGCATATGGAACTTAATGAGCCATAAGGTAGAGCATGTCTTCTGATTCTTTCCACACTTGTGTGGCAAGCACCCCCCTAACCTTTACATGCCCCTTCCTCAGCTACCTTGGCCAACAGTGCCACAGGATCACAATGTCTTTGTCAGCCACTGTCTGCCTCAGTGACATGACACACTGAGGAGGAGCATCCCTGCTGCCCTTTTCATTCCTAGGCTGATGGAGATGGGCCCTGTCTCTAGGCATGAGTAAAATACCAACAAAAGTAGCTATGAGAGTGATATGACATGTGCAGTTCACAAACGAAGAGAAAATTATATCAAGAGGATGTTATCATCATGGCAAGAAAATCCTCTATTTCTCAGTTACAGGAAGAGGTGTCAATGCTCCTCTTACCTCAAAGTAGCACATCTTACAGAAGCTTTCAGTAAAATGCATAGAAGAGATTTCATGATAGCATTATATTTTAAGAAATCCTATGAAGTATTGTTCACCATCGAAGATAAAACAATGTGAAGTACACAAAAGCATCTCTAGTAAATGATAAGCTAGATTCTCTGTAGAAATTCGAGTTTAAAAAGCCAAGGAAGAAGGTTCAGGATTAGAAAATATTACCTTTATTCAAATAAAATCTAGAAATGTTTGCTAAAAAATAACAAGACAAAAATTGTTAGCAGTATAATTGCCAAGATGATAAATTCGAAGGTTGGTAGTGTGTGTGTGTGTTGGGGGAGGGGTGGTTGTGGTGTGGTGTGTGTGCGTGTGTGTGCGCGTGTGTGTGTGAGACTGTGTATGTGTCCTGTATCTATTGAATTGTTCAAGTTCATAATACTTAAGTATATGGAAATTTACCATTACACCACTCAACTACCAGAGAAAATTGTGAGTGTAATAGAAAAAATAACTGCTGGAACCTTTTTTTTATATCAATGATAGACAGCAATACTATAATTTAAAAAATAGTCTGATTCTATCAGCATAAGCCTTTGCTTTTAAAAAGCTGGTCCTATGCCATTCTATTGATTGTTGTTTTTAATCCAACACCAGATTCAGATCCAAAGCTTTTCGAAAGGCAGATTTTGTTATTGTTTCAAGTTATTTTGTCTTTTAGCTTATTTCTATTGCAGAGAAGCCAAACATAATTAAAAGAAACAAACAAATAAACCATATATTGCTGACACTAACAAGACCTAAATTAAATTAGTTTTGTAGTTATTGCATTGGTTATGTCAAGGAAAAAATGAATGGATTTACAGAGACTATAACTCATTTCAAGTGGCAGATTTGTTTTCAGCATAATACACAATCTCTTTCTCTTCAGTAATAATATCTTATAACTAGCAATCAAGATCTCCATATGATAAGTAGTAGCTTGACAGTGACAAGATCAGCAATAATCTTATCTTTGTTTGACACTGCAGTTTCTGTTATGAAAATATGTAAGCTTTAGAATTCCAGTGGAGAAAGCAAGATGATGCTTTATCATTTTTAAATGGGATCTAAAAATACTTAATTTAAATATTTGAGGAAAGCTTGTTATACCATGAATTACTATAATTTAAGTAATATACAGCAAGGCTTATTCATGTATGCATTTATCATTTAGAATGTCTTGAACTTATCTGAGACAAACTGCATAGCAGATAGAAGCATAGATGTGACCCAGATATTTGGCAGTTTCCTTAATTGTGTTTCTTTTAAAATATATTCACAAATCAAAGCAAATCAAATCATGAAGTTTACTAAATTGTACAACTTCTTTTTCTCAAAGGACACTATGTGAAACTGTGAAGGACTTCGTTGCCAAAGTAGAGAAGACGTACGACAAAACCTTGGAAAATGCGGTTGTAGCTGATGCCGTGGCCAGTAAAGTAAGAGGGGACCCATTAGGGCATGAGATTTGTTTACAGATAATGCTAACATTCAACTGTGTTTCAAAGCTAAATTGATTCAGTGGTTTGCCTGCCAAAACATCTTAAATCAAGAGAAAAATTACTTCTGAGGATTTTAAAAAATATTCTATTTTACTATTACCCTTTAATATGTAGGAAAACTGCATTGCTGAAAACCTAACTCAAATCCCTGTCCCAGTGATTGACTTCTTTTTGAGACTGAGTCTTGCTCTGTCACCCAGGCTCGAGTCCAGTGGCATGATCTCGGCTCACTGCAACCTCCACCTTCCAGGTTCCAGCGATTCTCCTGCCTCAGACTCCCAAGTAGCTGGATTACAAGTGCTTGCCTCCACACCTGAATAATTTTTGTATTTCTAGTAGAGATGAGGTTTCACCGTGTTAGCCAGGCCAGTCTCGAACTCCTGACCACAGGTGATCCATCTGCTTTGGCCTCCCAAAAATGCTAGGATTACAAGTGTGAGCCTTCATACCCGGCCATGATTGACTGAAAGGGAGATGCATAGCAGTCAGACCGCAGGGAATCCCATGTAGCTGGGTTCCAGTGGGGAAAGCAAGGCTTCCCATTTTCAAGCAGATTTAGGCCAGTTCAGCTCCCTTCCAGCATGGTTCTTTGGATTTCCTAGACTTAAAATTCTTGGTCTCTTTCAGAGTGCTGCTTGTTGCATCACCTTTTTCTTTACAGACTTCTTTCCCCTTTCATAAACTAAAATAAGAACAGTTTACCAAACCTTAAAAACTACTGTATTTGCTTTCATAAATTCACAACAGGACCTTTTTACAAAAGGCTTGAATATCTTGGGCTTGCAAAGGGATTAGCTTCCCAAATCCATGCTGTAGATTGCAGTTTAATTGAGTGGAAGAAAAAGATAATAGAAATAAATATACATTTGAAGTTTTCTGCCCTTTTCTCTTGTCTTTCTGCTCTGTGGAGAGTTTCAGAAAATAGAAACTCTCTCTGGCCATACTTCTGTCTCTAAACTATTTCTGCTGTAACTTTGTCTCAGCATATCATCAAAGACAAATATATGAGGAGTAAAGGGACTAGAAATTTTATGGAGATGAAAGGTATATTGGAGGTAGCATCAACAGCTTCAGTCTTAAATGTTTCTTCGCTATTCATATATAAGAAAAGCAAAAAGATACAAGGGCTTGCCTAGTGCATGTTTTTCTTTCTGTATCCCTCTTCTTTTCCCTCCTCATCCTTGTGCATTTTCCTTCCTGCACTTTATTTGAGCCAATAGTCCCTTAGGCATTGTTCACTCCTGTGCAAACCAAAGCTTTGAAGGGGAGTTTGCCACAAGTCAGTCAGATGTGCTGTTTCTGATGCTCAAAATGGTGCCATAGTCAATTACTTTTTAAAAAAAATTTATCCAATGTTTTGTATAATGTATAGCAAATTTTGTGTAATTTTTTTATATAAAGCATCACTTGGTAGCAAAGTGTCTATTGTGTTCTTTGAAGAAAAATAGCTGTATGAACATTGTAAAGATTTTTTTCCCCATGAAATGGAGTCTGAATGGTTCTGAAACTATAAATTAATGAAATTCTGTAATAATTGTGCCAATTTAAAAAATTATAAATTATTTTATGTAGTAAACATCAATAAAGGCATTGTCCCTCTAAATCAAACACCATAATTTACATTATCATTGTGTATCTCTACTAAATGGAGATTTTAAAATTAGCTGCTTGCAGAACCAAAATATCTTCAAAATTAAAGGTGGGAATTTTAGTGTTTTTCTCTCTTGGGATTAAACTTTCAAAACATCTCTATAAAAATTTCTTGCACTTTGTCTGCTGATCTTGATTGTTTTTGAATATTTTTCTCATTGCCATATTTTCCTCTCAGTGTTCAGTCCTCAACGAGAAGCTTGAACAACTGCTGCAGGCTTTGCACACAGATTCTGAGGCTGCACATGTTCTCCCAGGCCTCAGCCCTCTCATTGTGGAAGAAGATGCTGTGGAATCGTCCAGTGAAGAGTCCCTTGGTGAAAGCAAAGAACAGCTCGTGGATGACGTTACAAAACCATCCTCCCAGAAAGCCGTCAAACCGAGGGAAATCATGTTGCGGGCAAATAGTTTAAAGAAAGCAGTGAGGCAGGTCATTGAGGAAGCTGGAAAAGGTACATGTTAATAAATTTAGCTTTGGAAGAAGTTGGCAGCATTTCTACTGCAAGCATAACCAAGCTTTTGTAGTGGTCAGATTGGACACGCTTTTTAAAAACAAATTTTTTAAGGCAAGATAGAAGATAAAGTCATTATAATAAAACTTGTACATAGTCCTATATATTGTTATAGTAGTAACAAGAATCAGCATATTAATGATGAATAAAATAAAATACCAGAAATAAGTTACATGGAAACATTTCTATCTAAAATATAAAACTATTTTAAATGACATTTTAAAAATTTTAGAGTTTACTTAATTGGAATCTGTTGAATTCGTAAAGAAAGTCAAACCTCTAAACTACTTTGAAAATATTTTAAAAAAATTTTTTGAGGCAAGGCCTCACTCTGTCACCCAGGCTGGAGTGCAGTGGTGCAGTCTCAGCTCACTGCCACCTCCACCTCCCACGCTCAAGCTATCCTCCTCCCTCAGTCTCCCGAGTAGCTGGGACCACAGGCATGCACCACCATACCCAGCTAATTTTTTTTTTGTATTTTTGGTGGAGATGGGGTTTCACCATGTTGCCCAGGCTGATCTCAAACTCCTGGGCTCAAGTGATTCACCCACCTCAGCCTCCCAGAGTGCTGGGATTACAGGTGCGAACGACTGCACCCTGCCAGAAAATATTTTCTTAACATTAATTTCCTAATGTTTATGCTGCTTTATTAAGAGCTTATAAAAGCTCTGCCTTATTTTAATTTTTAGATTAATGTATATATTAATACTTCTCAGAATTTTAGCTATAGACTAAATGTTAATTTTATTTGTTTTTTTTTTTTTTTTGAGACAAGGTCTCACTCTTTTTTCCCAGGCTGGTGTGCAATGGCGCGATCTCGGCTCACCGCAACCTCCGCCTCCTGGGTTCAGGCAATTCTCCTGCCTCAGCCTCCTGAGTAGCTGGGA
>NW_016107411.1:1915895-1926599 GCF_001604975.1 Cebus imitator | reverse complement strand
CCACCATGCCCAGCTAATTTTTTGTATTTTTAGTAGAGACGGGGTTTCACCATGTTGACTAGGATGGTCTCGATCTCTTGACCTCGTGATCCACCCGCCTCGGCCTCCCAAAGTGCTGGGATTACAGGCTTGAGCCACCGCGCCCGGCAATGTTAATTTTAATATGAATAATTAATGTTCAAAAACCCCTTTATAGGTTGTAACTTGTAATTGTATTTCATTCTCTAAAATTCTTATATTTTACATTTTCATTCTGATAGAAATATGATTTTGACAACTTTAGTTTTTAATCTTTAGTTCTTCAGACATCAACCCCAAGTTCATTGCTAAATAGTGTTTATTTGTGAATCTGTAATTTCTTTTGGCATATGTTTCAATTTTCCTTTCCTGAGCATATCTTAATATTAATGGGCTTCATTTTTCCTTATCCAAACTATTTATCTTCTTACTACTGAAGTTATGGATGACCCGACAGTTCACCCTTGTGAACCAGCTAATCAGTCCTCTGATTACGACAGCACAGAAACAGATGAGTCTAAGGAGGAAACTAAAGAGGATGGTGCCAAAGAATCATTAACCGGTGAGGAAACTGGGAAAAAAATTATTTTGGAATTAAATAAAGTGTCATTTTGCTTTTAGTTTTCAAAAGACTGATCAGTTTGAAAAAAAACTATTTGTATTCTTATTTTTGAAAAGGCTTTTTAGAAGTTAAAGCTTAGATAGATATTCATGAATAATAAAACAAAAAAGATCACATCTAGACTATTGTCCAGTACTCTCACATTCCTCTCTTATCATGTAATCTAGAGATTATAGCAATAAATTTAGGGTTATAGGACTAAGGATAATTAAATATGTTGGTTTTCCTGACAAAAGCAGAAAGAAACACCTAAATCATCTGATTTTAACCTATTATAGCTCACAGATTTCTCTGAGAATTGTAAGAAAGCTGCTCTCCTAACGCTCCAAATGCACACAATTTGTCATTTAAATGATTTAGCAGTCACCTTAAGTTCCACCGATCAACCTTCTGGGTTGATAGTCTTTATTAAGCTTCAAAATCACAGGACTTTAAAGCAAGCTTGAAAATCACAGGACTTCTAGTAACAGCCCTCTCTTTGTTGAAATTATTTTCGCAAGGAAATGAATATGTAAATGCCTGAAGAATGTTAAATATCTTTCTAACTTTTAGGTTTTAATTGAAAGTGAATTTATACTTTTAATATTTTACATTGCCTAAGGGAAAAGTTTCTAACTTACTGGCAGAAATTAAAATATTAATGAAGATAAGACAATAATATGAAAATAAATACGTGGTACTTATGAAAAGTCAACACAATTATGTCAGAACTGTTTGCAGTCACAATAGACATTGGGGACTGTTAGAAGTGGGAGGGTGGGAATGGTAGAAAAACTAAGTCTTGGGTACTATGCTGTATATCTGGGTGATATCAATCATACCTCAAACCTCAGGATCACTCAGTATATTCAGACAATAAACCTGCATGTGATCCCCTGAATCTAAAATAAAATTTGAAGTTATTAAAAAAAGAAATTGTCTTCATACAATAAAAAGAATTTATGGAGAACTGATCATATACCAGATCAGATTCACATTTTCTGCTTCCGCTATGGCGTGATGAAGACCTTTTATTCCCCATGTTTATGGCCAATTTTCATAGGACTAGTAGTGGTGAGTACATTTTAAATTTTACGTGTTTGAAACATTTCTTGTTAACCTAGCTTTGAAAAAAATTAGATGGTAGGTTTATTAATATGTTGTTGCTAAATTTATTCTAGCTTTAATATGAAACGAAATGAGTAAAATGTAAACTTAATAAGTAAAAGGAAATACAATTGATAGTTATTTTAAATTTAAAAATCTGTTTTCATCTTATTCTCAAAAACTTTTAAAAAGAACTGTTTGCAATCACTAAATTTTTGGCTTTACTTTCATTATATATAAACTTGGGCAAATTTCTTAACCTCTCTGTGGTTTCCTCATCCCTAAAATGAGGATAATAATCTACCTACTTCATTGGGTTTTTGTGAAGGTTGAAGAGTTACTATATGTAAAGTGCCCAGAATAGTGTGTGGTAGAGAGTGCTGTCTGAGTGTTCACTGTCATCTTTATTGTTGTTATTTTTATTGCTACTATTACTGCTGCTGCTACCACTAATTACATTAACTGTGAGAGAATATTTTCTTGTACTTAAGACTCTCAAAGACTTTGAAATCAGACCCCATAGACCTCACATGTTCAGCATACAGCCCAATGCAGGCATGTTCTAGGACCCTTGAAGCAGATGACCACGAGCCTTAGCACCACTCACTTCCCATACATCCCACTCCTATGGTCAGCTTTAATTGTTAGAAAGTCATTCTTTATATTGAACTTTCTATTTTCTCCCTTAAATTTCTACCCATGATTATAGTAATAATTAGGTTTTATGAATGATAGTTTGACAATAACAATGACCAGCCTTTATGTAGTGCTTATGTTAGTTTAAGGAGCAATTCCATATACATTTCACATATCGAAGAGGACTCTGCCTCTGGAGCCATTTCTCCTTCTCCTCCTCCTCATCCTCCTCTCTTCTGTCTTCTTCCCCTTCCTCCTCTTCTTTCTTTCCTCTTCCTCCTCCTCCTTCTTCTTCCTCCTCCTTTCTTTTTCTTCCTTCTTTCTTTTTTCTTCTTCTTCATGTGTCGTCCCTTAAATGATACCAAAAACAGCCTTGTTGGCATCAGACTTTCTGTCACCTTACATCTTCTTTTTTCGGATGATCTGTCCTAAAGTTTCTCTGCCAGTTTTTAAATTGATGATTTTAAACCTTTTGTTTTTCTAGTTGCACCCATGTGGTCAATGTTCATCTTAAAATGTGATACACCATTTTAAACAAACTTCAGATATTTTCTGTTGTGTTTTAGCACATTGGTACCCATACACTACTCATTAAGGACATTTTTGACGTTACAAAGACTACCCAAGACTTCTCTTTTTAAAAACATAATTATAGTAGTTTATACTGATCCCAATGAACTTTTATCTTTTTTATTTAGATCTATTATTTCCTCCTCTGAAGCTCTTTTGAAGCTTGATTCTGTCATCTTAAGTTTATTTCATCTGTGAATTTGATAAGCAGGCCTTAGATGTTTTCATTTATTGGAAAGTATTGATTAAAGCATCAGTAAGGATGCCATTGTCAGCTCTGCTTTTAATAGATCTTATACAATGATAATTCCTCCTAAGATGATGGCTGTTAGGAGGATTGGTTTGTCAAAGCTCATTTAATGGTTTTCCAACCGGCTATCATCCCACCTTACCATACTCTTAAACTCGACACTTCCCTTGTGGCCTGTAAAAGAAACTAAAAAATGCAAATGTAGTGCTGTAAATATTGATATTGAAATAGACACAGATTTACAAAAGTCTTTAATGGTACAGTATTTGATCTTTATTTTGGCTAGTAATCTGACTTGTTGGAAATGAGTAGCAATAGTGGAAATATTTCTATATGAAATATCATTTTTTAGGTACATTTATTATATCATGTAATTCATAAGTCTGAGATGTGAGAAATACAGTATATTAATATGATTGATGAGATGCTTTATTTAAGAAGAACAAGAAAACATTAATTTAGTTACCTGGAATGGAACATCAGTCTTAGTCATTAGTACACTCTCTGCTTTTTGTCAGAGTTGAACATCAAAAAGTTGTTTTTAAGAGAAATTAGCCCCAGGAGTCCTATCTATTTAAAAAAGGGTGGCTGTTCTGGTACTTTAGTGCAGTTGGGACTGTTTTTGAATGAGAGAATAGAGTGTAAAATTAATATAATTTGTTTATAATTAGTTTTAGGGAGAGTGAAGATAATTAAGTTTTAGAATATTTTAAAATGAGTTTAAGGATTACTGTTTCTTAAAAATGCCTACCAGTAACTCTTAAATTGTTTAAGGGTACCATTTGCCCTGCATTAACTTGCCTCAGTTTAGGGTTAAATCTTTCTTTTTGTTGTTTACTTTGAGAGTAATTATGTTTCAGAATAATTTTTAGATGTGTTGAGCTTTTACAAGAATATAGAACTGTTTGGGCAAATCATCATTTTGTATAAATAACTGAGAAGTATAGGGAAAATATGTTCATTTCACTTGAAGACAGATGCAAATTTTCTTCTATTTATTTGTTAATTTATGAGACAGAATCTTCTCTGTCACGCAGGCTGGAGTACAGTGACGTGATCATAGCTCACTGCAACCTCAAACTCCTAGGCTCATGTGATCCTCCAGCCTCACCCTCCCAAGTAGCAGGGACTGCAGGTGCATGCCACCATGCCTGGCTTACATTTTTTTTGTAGAGACAGGGTCTCACTGTGTTGCCCAGGCTAGTCTTGAATTCCTGACCTCAAGTGATCTTCCTGCCTCAGCCTTGCACAGCTTTGGGATTACAGGCATGAGCCACCACACCTAGCCTCGTCATTTATTGAAGACAATATTAAATCTTGTTTCACATGTTTGCTCTGATAATTACATTAATTAAATTTGATCATTCACTTGATGTTTACGAGAAGAGGATTACATGGGTAGTGTGCATTATAACACGTTTCATTTTCAAAAATAAGCAGACTTCAGAGGTTTCATTTATCTTTACATGTGGGTTGATTATAATCAAATTATGCATATTAGTGACCTTTAATTATGGTAGACATCTATTTTCTACTGATCTTCTTCTATTTGAGCTTCGAAATTAGGACTTTGGATTGCCTCCATGTAAGTCTCAAGAAAATGTAAACAGTAACTACACATAATATTTTCATTTCTACTGATTGTTTAAACATTATTTTGTTTTAAATTTATAAGAACTTGCTTATTTTTATAGCTTTATCATTATCTCTTTCTAATCTGGACTTTTTGCCAACAGTTAAAACTGCACCTCGGTCTCCAGATGCCCGGGCAAGTCATGGCCATTCTCAAACTGATTCTCTCCCTGGTCCAGCTGTGGCAGCCAGCAAAGAAAACCTCCCTGTGCTCAATACCAGAATAATATGCCCAGGTAGTACAGATTCTGAAACATCGTGTATTTTTCAGTATTTCTGTAAAAATGTATAAGTATTTATTTCCATGAACAGTGGAAACATGTTCTTAAAGATAACTATTCTTTTAGTAGAATGTTCTTATTATACTTTCAGTCAGAATCCAGGCCCTTAGATTCTTCCCTGTACAAAAGTTGCCTAGGAAGTATTAAAACACATGTTTCTGGGCCTGTCCTGAGAAATTATGATTCGGTAATTCTGGATTGAAGTCCAGGAACCTGCATTTACTACGTTTCCAAAGTAAATCCCATCTTACATCACTACTTCTTAAGCTTTCCTTTTGGTGTTTTTTAGTCAGTGTTCTGCTGAATCCTTTTGGTTTTAAGTCCTAAGTCTCTCTGTAGTCATTTTAAGACATCTTGATGTAAAGTATTCATAATTGTGGATTAGGCAATGATTTCTTAGATATGAGAAGCACACGCCACAAAAGACAAGTAAATTGGACTTTACCAAAATTAATAGTCTTGGGATTCAAAGGACACTTTCCTGACACTATCAGGTAAAGTACAACTTAAGAATTTAAAAGTAATGTATCTGATAAGGGACTGATATCCAGAACATAAAAAGAACTCTTAAAATTCAATAATGAAAAGGTAAATATCTCACTTCGAAAATGAGAAAGGGACCTAAATAGACATTTTTTACCAAAGATGATACACAAATAGCCAATAAGTACATGAAAGGATGCTCAACATCATTAGTCATCAGGGGAATGCAAATTAAAACCACAATGAGGTGCCCCTTTATGCCACTTGGATGACTGTGATCAAAATAGACAGATGGTAACAAATATTGGCAAAGATGTGAAGAAATTAGAACCTTCATACATTGGCGAAGCCATTTTGAAGAATAGTTTCACAGATCCTAAAAAAGTTAAACATAGAGTTTACATGTGACCCAGCAATTTTACTACTAGGTATATACCCAAGAGAATTGAAAATACATGTCTGCACAAAAGCTTGTACATGATTATTTATAGCAGCATTCATAATAGCCCCAAAGTGGAAGCAACCCAAACATCCATCAGTTGAATGGATAGACAAAAGTGATATATTCATACAATGGAATATTATCTGCCCATTAAAAAGAATGAAGCACTGATACATGCTATTACATGATTACCCTTAGATACATTATGGAAAATGAACACAAAAGCCAAATGTAATATGATTCCGTTTATATAAAATGGGCAGAATAGTCATAACCCATAGAGAAAGAAAATAGATAGTGGTTCCCAAGGAACCAGAAGTGGGGTGATTGAAGGAATGGAAAATGACAGCTAATGGGTACACCATTTCTTTGCAGGGTAACAAAAAGATTTTAGAATTAGTAGTGATGGTTGTACAACTTTGTGTATATATTACAAACAACTGAATTATCTAAAAACTTCAAAAGGGTTAATTTTATGATATATCAATTGTATCAAAGTAGAAATATTAAAAGAAAAAAAGGAGGATCAATCTGGAATATACCTGGTTCTGGAAAAGCCTGCAGGTTTAGAGGCTGTGTTCCTATTCCACCTGGGAACCTTAGGATAACCGCTCTGGAATAAAGCTAAAAGGAGTATGGTTAACCCTAAAACATTTTCGAAGATATTAACACTTGGCCAGGCACAGTGACTCATGCTTATAATCCCAGCACTTTGGGAGGCTGAGGCAGGCGGATCACCTGAGGTCAGGAGTTTGAGACCAGCCTGGCTAACATGGTGAAACCCTGTCTCTACTAAAAATACAAAAATTAGCCAGGCATGGTGGTGCGCCTCTATAATCCCTGTTACTTGGAGGACTGAGGCAAGAGAATTGCTTGAACCCAGGAGGTTCAGTGAGCCAAGGTTGTGCCACTACACTGCAGCCTGGGCAACAGAGTGAGAGTCTGTCTCAAAAGAAAAAAAAAAAAAGAAAGAAAGAAAGAAAAGGAAAAAAATTAACACTTTTCTGTGGGGCAGCTGGAGTATGGCTCTCATCTCTCCAAACTGTTCTTAATGCTTACTAAATTTATTTTTTTATTCGTTCATTTACTTGTTGAAACGTAAAGGAAATTGGCATAAGAAGTATTCCAGAGTATATTTAAAACTATGACATTAAATGAAGGAACAAAATTGATTGTATTTTGATAATTGACTAAATATTATCAATTAAAATAATGAATAATAATTATTCCCTAAGAAGAGCATAGTGCTGAGGATAAAAATGTTTGCTAAAGAGAGGACTTGCTGGCATGGTGGCACATGCCTATAGTCCCAGCTACTTGGGAGACTGAGGCGGGAGCCCTGGGAGATAGAGGCCACAGTGAGCCATGATCACACCATTGTGCTCCAGCCTAGGTGAAGAGTGAGACCTCATCTCTAAAAAAAATAAAATAAAAAGAAAGAACTTGTTTTTCTAATTTCCTAGTGTTTCCCTGGTTCCCACAGGTCCCTATTACTTTGTCTCCTCTCCAGACTTGTGTTTCTAGCTTTCCTGTTGGGTTGAGTAGATCATAAAATTCATTAGCTTTGAATACTGTAACTAGTTAGAAAACTAGTTGGCAAGCATGTTGAAATAAATTTGAAGTAAGATAGAGCCTTCATTTCATAGTATTTAATACTATATTCTTCTAAAATTCACAGATACCTACATTTAATACTTTACTACTTATTCTTAAAAGTAACACTGGGTTTTCACCTTAATACATCTCTTAATATTTTAAATGGAGTATCATTATCTATGATTTGAGAGTCTGGAAGTGGTAACTCCATGCCATTTTGGGTAATTCTACCTTTATTGTAAATTCCATAGACACTTAATACTGTCTTTGCTGTAACAAAGGAAGTAACATGTATTTGTTGAAGTTATAGTTACTGGGATGGTAAATGGGAAAGTGTCACAAAGCCATACCTATTTAGGGCCTCCTCTCCTTAATTCTTTATGATAACATATAGATCCTTGGAAGTATCAAAAGCCTTGTATTCACAAATGTCTTGGTTCATAATTGTGATTAATGAGAGGAGTAGGCACTGAGAACTATGCTTTTAAAAGCAAGATATTTGATATTAGGCCTCGATGGACTGGTTCTTTTTCTGTTTTTTCTTAACATGCGATCCCATATATATTTGTTTTTCTGTCTAGGTTTAAGAGCAGGACTAGCTGCCTCAATTGCTGGGAGTTCAATTATCAACAAAATGTTACTAGCAAACATTGACCCTTTTGGTGCTACCCCATTTATTGATCCAGATCCAGATTCCGTGTAAGAAAATGCTTTTGCAAATATTTTGTTGGGGGTTTTCTTTTTCTTTTTAACATGAATTGTAACATTTTAAATGATATTACAATAACTATCGGTTGCATATTTTAAAAAGATGATCAGAAAATTACAAAAATTGGTAATGCCAAGCACATTGAGCCATTTAAAATTCATTGGTCGCCATGATCTGTCCCTGAGGTAGGTCCTTTTTCAGCCCATTCTGTCTGAGAGCAACCCTCTGGCAAAGGAAGGCTCCAGTAAATAGAACTGATGCTGTTCCCTTTACCTCCTTTCTTCTCAGTCTTGCCAGATCTGTCATCTTTCCACGTCAGCTTCTAGGTTTACTTATTTTG
This sequence comes from Cebus imitator, assembly GCF_001604975.1. Taxonomy (NCBI): domain Eukaryota; kingdom Metazoa; phylum Chordata; class Mammalia; order Primates; family Cebidae; genus Cebus; species Cebus imitator. The sequence continues at coordinate 1,917,934 of NW_016107411.1, read as the reverse complement.
GGAATCTTTTGGCCCACACACATATCTTCCCTTCTTAAGACTCCTACAATTTTTTGGCAGTTCAATATACACTTTCTTTTACTTCCATTCTGCTTCCATTTTGCTTTTGTTATATCTCATTTCTGTAATGACAGTCCTCAAGGACAGTACCATATTTTAAATGTTCCAAAACACCTAGAAGAATGGATTGGATCTAGTACTCTTTTGCTCAGTAAATATTTGTCCATTGTTAAGCGTAGAAGTGGAAGAGACTTTCTAATGATAAACAAACAAAAAAAGAGAGAGAGAGAGAATTGGCACCTGACTGTAAGGCCCTCCCATAATCACCTGCATTTTTCTGTGTAGTGAGGAACTTACCTAGAACTAGAACGAAGATGTTCTTACAGTTAGTAGAAAACCACACCGTAACTGTGTGTCTGTTTTGCTTGCTCACCATCCCTTTATGTCACATGTACCAGATATTGTACATATGTCCTGTGGTTGTACACATGGCATAGGAATAGGAAGCGATTAGGGCTGAGTTTTGCAATCTACTATAAGGAATGGAAGCTTAAATGGTGTTAAATACTATCTTGTGTACAAATTGTAATTGTAATGAATCTGAAATTGACTTTGATGTACTTTCCCCTATGATCATAGAGATGGATATTCAGAAAAATGTGTCATGAACAATTACTTTGGGATTGGATTAGATGCAAAAATTTCATTAGAATTTAACAATAAAAGAGAGGAGCACCCTGAAAAATGCAGGTAATTGTAGTAAAAGTAATAATGCTGTTACATAAAGGCAATTTTTCCCTCATTTGTTATATCTTTTGCTTGCTCTGCCTTTAAGGAGTAAATAAAATTTCCTGAAACTGCCTGCCAATATTAATTTTCAGGAGCCGAACTAAAAACTTGATGTGGTATGGAGTCCTTGGAACCCGGGAGTTACTACAGAGATCGTACAAGAATTTAGAACAAAGGGTTCAACTCGAGGTAAGTTCATCTTAAAGACATTTCACATTATCTTACTTAAAAAAAATATCATTTTTAGAGCTAATTTGACCTAAATGCCTTTTGATTAGTGATTAAATAGTGAAGGGAAAAATGGACGTGATTATCAACATTGTACTAAAGAAAGTATATACACAGGATATGAATGACATACTTAATTATCATCATCATTAGCTCCTGAAATTGGGGCTACTCTGGAGTTGTGGTGCCCCATATAAAAATGGAGCCAAGGGAGCACATTTATAGGAGAGGGTTTTTAATGGATTTTCTCATTTAAGTTTCCAAATTCTGACCCAATTCTTTAATAACCAAAGTTTTGCAAATCTCCGAAAATAACATTTGTAGTAAATAGAATCTTTTCATTTAAATGTATATTTTTTGCTTGAATTATTTCTAACAAGTGAGTAAAATTAAAAGAGATTTTGAGCATTTAAATGTTTTAGTTGTTTTTTACTAATTTAAGTAGGAAATTTAGGACAGATAATTATTTAATCTCTTCCAACAACAGAAAAAACAAGGCTGGAGATATGGCTCTGAAAAGACTATTAATTTCTGTGAATTTTATTTTCTTTTACCTTTGATCCAGGACTCACTGTTTATGCTGATAGGCATGTCTTTCCTATCTTGTATCATTTTATAACTGTATATTTTTAATTAAAGCTTATCATGCATATAGAAAATTATAAAATCTTAAGTGTACAGCTCAACAAAATAAACAGAGCATTATTATTTTGGGTATCATCTGAGCACTGGAAGGTAGACTAAAGAGGTGTCTATCTCATTCTTTATCAACTATATTTCCTAGTAAAGATGAGCCTATTATACCTTTCACTCTAAACATACAACTGTATGATCAGCTGGTTTGATTTATGATTGCTTACAAAATTAAGGTAGACTTACTGGAAAAAAAGATACAAAATCAGTTTTGTAAATGCTATCCTTGACACCCCATGCCCAGGTCAGTTTAAGTACCCTTCTAATCATGTAATCATTCTTTTTCTTCTTAATATACCCTGATTGGCCACACTTTTTTTTTTTTTTTT